>NC_056595.1:9667157-9974476 GCF_018340385.1 Cyprinus carpio | reverse complement strand
CTTTTTAATTAAATCTTGTATTAGCAATGGATTCTATTTACACTTAGTGAAAATAGCAGTATTTTTAGCAATATGCTATTTACACTAAGTTCATATACTTATTTACACTACTGTATGTTAAAATAGCAGGATTTTCTGCTATGTATACTACTTGTTGCAAATAGTGGCAATTACCTGCACATCAGTATTGTAGTACATTATAAACCAGTACGCAATAATAATGTATTGAGTGTAAATGGATGCCATGTAATGGATGCCACCTTATAGAATAAAGCCCTTCCTACACCTACCCCTACCCGATACTTTATTTTCAACTTTTTGATTATTTCCTTAATTTTAATTGAATATTAATGCCTTTATGATGTGATACGAGATTTAAAAAGGGAGAAAAAAAAGTTCGGTAAAAGGCAGGATCGAACCCGGGTCGATTGCATCAAAAAGCCAATAACACATACTTAATCATCGGTACCACTGGAGCTGATAACTCACAGTTGCTTTTAAAGTCTTGACTAGCCTAATTACACATTGGAGAGCGGAATTACTGCCAAGAAGGCAGGCTATTTGCACTAAGTGTAAATAGACAATCGTATTTTTTATTCCATAGTAAGCACAATTCATACAATACATTTAGGGTGCTTTGACACTAGCACTTTTGGTGCGCACCCGGGTTCGATTGACGTCTGAGTTCGACTCGTTTGGATGATGTAAACGCTGTCTTCCGAACTCGGGTGCACACCCGCGAACCGTACCTGAGTCCACTTAAAAACGGTGGTCTGGAGTACGGTTCATGTGAACTCTAGTATGGTTCACTGCTGATGTGAATGCAATCGTACCAAATCGCGGAAGTGAACCACTATTAATGATGTATTATTTGATGAAAATGTGTGTTTGTGTGTGTGTTTCACTCAGTTTCCTGACGAGCGTGACTGACGCGCTGCAAGCAGAGAGCTGTATATTTCATTTCTATTCGCCTTCAGTGTTCTTTAGAGCATTTGCAGTACATTCGTAAGACAGACGCAAGTGCCGTTATGTACCGAAGCTTTGTAAACAAAACGAACGGTTCAAAAACGTAAATACATAAAAGTGCAGCGAGTAATGTTATGCATTTGCCGCCTTCTCCTGCGCCGTCGTTACTAAGCAACGGGGTAAACAGCTGCTGGCTTGATGACGAAAGCGAACCACGGTTCGGACTCAAATATTATAATATGAACACAGTCCAGCGGGGGCAGGGGGAGGGGGAGGGGGAGGGGGGAGCAATCGAACTCGGGTTCGGACCAGGCAAGTGAACCAAGTGTGAAAGCACCCTTAAACTGAGCTACTTTAATACCATCTCCAAACTTTCTATCATGACTCTGATGTTCTTCGGCTGGTTCTTCCTGTATACCTTGATTGACAGATGTCTCGTCCAGTCAGTGGTGCTTCTCAGCTGCATACAATTTTAAACTTTTCTTGGTTCATTCCATGTTTTATAGGCAACCTCAATCCAGCTAATTCAGATTTGCACAGGTGGTTTTAAATTAATCTAGTTTATTCTAGTTCAGGACTCCATAGTCCAGGTGTTAGTAATCTTAATCTGTGTTTCAGAAAGCCATGATGAACTATTCTAGATTAATGCCTACTCCTGGCTTAATTTAAACCCTGTCCGGGAAACCGCCCCTTAAAGTTTATATATTTTAAATGTGCATCATTTCCAGTTTATTTAAATAAATGGCATACAGTCATTTTCAAATCTAGAAAAGTAGAAATGGCATTAAAGTATATTTTAGCTTATCATAAATCCTTGTCAGTACAGTTAGTGCAGTACATTTTAACCATATTTCAGACACAACATAATTATTCAATTAGATATAAAGATATATATATAGGTTCTGTTTAAGTGGGTCAAAATGTACTGAAAAGTTGTAATTGCTAAAGCATTCAGAAGTTTAATTGCAAGTAACAAGTATAATATTTTTAAGGAATATTATTTCTGTAATAAGTGCTCTTTTTAAAAGTATGCTGACATGTATTTCTTTTTCACAAATGATATTATATTGTGTATTTATAATTTTTGACGATAATTGTGGTGTAATATATTTCAAATAAGTCTAATGTAAGCAAAGATCAGTCAGACAGTCTTTTCTTCAAAACGGCACCAGTCTTTATGCTGATAGTCAATAATCTGACTATATGAGACAATCTTTCCTTTGAAAGTCACGTTTCTACCATTTGTAAAACTGAATTTTTCCATCTACTTTATCTAAATTACAATCTATGCTCTTAAGTGTACAGAACAACCTCTCAATAAGGCATTATAATAATCTAACCTTGAGGTCATGAATGCATGAATTAACGTTTCTGCATTTGACATTAAACTCCAGCTGGTCCAAAATGCAGCAGCTAGAAAGCTATTTTCCTATTTAATACTGTAAACCTATTTTGAAACAAACTGTATTGTTTTTTACCCCAATTTTTATTATACACAAACTGTATTGTTAAAAGCACTGCATAAATAAAGGTAACTTGACTTTACTTTACTTGAATTACAAGGAAAAACTGAGTCAAAATGTTCTCTTCCATTTTTTTTTTCCATTTTTTTTTTTTTTTTTATTAAAAGCAATTTTTGATAAGAATTAAGAATTTTATCTCTGACTCCGCAAGCCACTAAAATGTCTAGCCAGTCACAGTCAGTCATGTTGTGTGAAGGGCTTCCCTTTGGCTTTATCCCAAAAGTTTTGATGAATTAAAACTCTCTTTTGTCTGGGTCAGCTCTGGCTTTGTTCTTTTAATGAGGATATCACCAGTAGGATCTATTTTTGGAGGCCTTTTAAGAAGACTAATGAAGAGGCCGTTAGGTTTAACGTAACATAATGAGGTACAGATTGTCCGGGGAAGCTTTTAATGAAAATGCTTTTCTTTTTTCACTGTTTTATTCTGGTCCCAGGAGTTTATGAAGATTCAGAGTAAATAAATCCAAATCTAATCTGTCTTCATATTGGCGGTTGATACGTTGTAGCCTGCCAGAATCTGTTGTACTGTTATATGACAACTTATTAGGAATAGTAATAGCTGCTCATTATTTTTGAGTTGAGATGTTTTGAACTCAGTAAAGGCAGGTGGTAAATGGCTGGCAGATGCAGCAGGACATGCAAATGCACATTGGGTTCCCATCAGTGAGGCATTTATAATAGAATGCTATTTCAGCCATATTATACAGTTGAAAATTCCTCTTGATACTGAATGACAGCAAGAAACACTGTTGAAATTGGGGACTTCAATAGCAAAACATTAATTAAATTATATCAACTTCATGATGTTGCCTTGTCTGACAAATTGTGACAAAGCCAGATGTGTAAATCAATGCAGCATCAAATGAGGCAGCCTCTAATGAGAGGAAGCATTAAAGCTTCGACATGCACTCAAGGAAATCACAAAATCATCAAGCAAATGAACGGTGACCCTTTAGTCATCACCGCTCCTTATCCTGCATCCTTCATTCATCTCTCTGTCTCTAAGGGAGACTGGTTTGCTCATAAAACAGCAGGATCTAATAGCCCACCAAACTGGGTATCCGAGTGCCCCGACTGCTCCCATATATGATTTCAAGGGGTCACACAGTGGACAATTCAAAGCATCATATGCCACATAGAGACAAATTAGGTATGGATAAGAAGAAAATGCATTCATATCCACTGAATCATGACGCCTCTCTAAAGCTTCCAAATTTAAGTTAGAAGCCAGTGGATTAGACGTTTTACCAGAAATAATAAAAGGTCAAAGACTAGCCTACAATGAATTATTTTTAACTATTTTGAACTATTTTTAAAAAATTTCTTTAAAAGCATGTGCCAAGTTCTTGGAAATGCAATATTTGTATTAATGTTGGTTCATGATGTTTTCATGTAAAAGCTATTTACAATTTTTTTATATATTTTTTAAGCCCCACAAAAAATATCCACATTTACTTCCCAGGTTTATTCATATATATATATATATATATATATATATATATATATATATATATATATATATATATTTGAATAACTTAATGGATCCAGTAAAAATGTAATGTTTAATATAAAATATAATAATTTAACATATACTGTATGTATAATATAATATATACACGACTATTTGGCCATGCGATGTGAATTCCAGATGTAGAAAGGTCACCTAGGCTTTGTTAGCTGTCACACAGAGCAATGACAGCAGAATAGACAGGTGAGGAATGTCATTCACTCTTTCTGATACAAAAGAGATGTAATGCGCTCCATCAATTACTGTTGTACGTAACAGAGGATAAATCGATCATGACTGTTCTTGAGTTATCCGCTTGTAGCATAGCAACTTGACACAACCAAATTAGCAACCAAATACAGCATGCTATATCAGCTGTATCTAAAGAAGTTTAATTGCAGCATTTTGTGAAACAAACAAACAAACAAAAAAGTTACGTAGAAATACATTAAGTAATTGTGTCAAAAATATGCAATTTTTGTCGTTGTTGTTGTTGTTGTTGTTGTTGTTGTTGTTGTTGTTTTTTTGCATATCCAAGTATATGTATTATGTATGTTTGTTTGATCTGTTAAAAAGTTCATTAATAAACTCTGCAGCTGTCTGTATACTGGCATAGTGTCAACTTTTACCATTTAATGCCTAACTAATTGGCCAATAACTGCAGATTAAGGGTCTACAAAGCGGCCTGCTGTTGCAACGGAAGGAATTTGGATTACAAATGAAAGTCACAAAAGGCAAATGATTTTAGGAGAGGGTCATTATGCCGGAACAGCAGCCGTTAGGGATTTGCGTCATCTGTTTACACAAGGCCAAGAGCTTACAGGATAACCGAGAGAGGGGGAAAAAAAGAGGAAAGATGCAACAGGCAGTTGTTAGTGGAGAGCTGAAACAGGTGGGAGTTTTTTTTTTTTTTTTTTTACTGATCAGGCTACAGTAGCAGCAAACTGAAGGAAGAAAGACCACTGAGACAGGCACATGGAGAGCAGGTGCTCCTCAGTTGCACAATATTGATAAACTTCCTGTATAACTACCTCTAAAATATTGAGATAGAGACAAAAAATTAGACAGATTGGAGAGAAATTCAAGAAAGGGAAATTTGGAAAGGGAGAGTGGGCAAAAACAAGGACCAAGGGAATTATAACAAGTGTGAAACAGCTTGCATCTCAAAAAGGCAATAAGATACAATTAGGCAACAAATAGAGAGCAATACACAAGTTGGTAAAATCTGAAAGCATGTGTAGTTAAAAAAGAGAAAAGAGAAAAGGATACAAGACAGATTTAACTGTGCTGATTGATGTGGACCTTTAAAAATCTCTCTACTAAAAAAGAAGAAAAAAAAGAAGGAAAAACTGTGCAACAAAGGTCTCAGCTGCTGAAGTATCCAGCTGAACAGCTGGTGCCAAGAACAAGGTTGGATGACAGAGAGTTTTCAGTTTAGACTGGAAATGTGCCAATCCGGCCCAACCTCACTCAGGGACGTGTGCACCAACCAACGGCGAAGGCCTTCGGTAAGATTATATAACTCACTTCCATTGGAACAGAGGCAGATTCAGACCTCAGCTCCACAGAAAGAAATGATATCCTTTTAATTTACAAACCCCAGTACAGTACAGCAGAAAGCGTTCAGCCCAAATACACTATAAAAAGCAAAGAACACAACTCCCACCATTTGTGCCCTTAGAAAAGGAAATAACCTTCCTTTCTTTACTGCTTTTTGCTGTCCATCGAAAAAAAAAGTGAAAGGAAATATTCTTTCACATTTACCAGCTGATCCTTACAAAGAAAACAAGCACTGAGACTTTTTTAGACTCTGCAGAGGTTAAATAATTCTAAAGATAAAGTGCAGACGATTGATAATCACGGCAATAATAATCCCAGGAAGCCCTGAAGCCTTTGTGACCTGACACAAACATGTTGTGCATGCCAAATCGCTTGCCTTCATCTGTCTAGCCTCCACTCCCGTTCCTTAACGACAGAGCTCTTTGCAGACAAATTGCTCTCCTCCTGCTTGTTTCTCTTTGAGCCACAGTAGGGGTTAATGAAAATGCCACAGCATGGCAGCCCCAACCATCCACCAGAACACTGCCAGAAATGATTTCCAGCCTTACGGCATAGTTGAACCTGGGCCAACCTCCCACTAGAGACAAAGTTCAGCCATCAGCCCAATGTACAGAAATAACACTGGTTCTACTTGTATGTTTAATGCCCCAGAAAAATGCCTCATTCATTTAGTCAGACTTCGAATCTCTGCTATAATGTACAGTAGGTAGAAACTGTCCTCAGTGTAGGTCACATAGTAGCCAGGCTGAAGTTAAGTATTTTGACACTTACTGAGTTATTTCTTTTCTCGCACACTGAACAGCTTATTCCCTTTACACTCTAATTTGGCTGCATGCAAAAAAAGAAATGGACAGGATTTGTGGTTTTTAAGTGGGTGACTACGGAATAGTGATATATTACCCAGGCTGATTGATATTTGGCACATATAACTTTGCCTGTATGTCCACTTAGTTCCAAAATCTACCGACAGCTTTGTCAATGGATTTTGATTAAGTAATTTTTATTTAGCTTTTTTTTTTTAAATTATTAAATATTGTGTAAAATTAGCAATGATTCAAATTCAGAGATTTTATATACTATACATCTTTTTTACACTGATCAGGTAAAGTGCATAAAACTCATTATATCGTAACAATGTCACCCAGCAAGGGGTGGGACAGCAAGTGAACAGTCAGTTCTTGAAATTCATGTGTTGGAAGCAGGAAAAATGGGCACGTGAAAAAATCGGAGTGATTTTGACAAAGGCCAAACAGTGATGGCTAGACTATTTGATCAGAGTATCTCCAAAATGGCAAGTCTTTTGGGGTGATCCAGCTATGCAGTGGTTAGTACCTGGCAAAAAAGAACGACAACCACTGAACTGGCATCAGGATCACACCCTTATTGATGCATGTGGGTGCGAAGGCTAGCCTGTCTGGTCCGATCACACATAAGAGCTACAGTGGCTCAGATTGCTGAAAAAAACTGAAACATGCTGGTCATGATAGAAAGGTGTCAGAACACATAGCAGACCATAGTTTGCTACATGGCCGCACACCATGGGCACAGTGCCCATGATGACCCCATTCACCGTAGAAAGCAACTAAAATGGTCATTTGAGCATCCAAACTGGACCATGGGGTGGTTGCCTGGAAGAAGGTTGCCTGGTCTTTTGAATGAGGTAGATGGCCAGGTGTGTGTGTGTGTGTTAACCCAGGGAAGAATTGGCAGCAGGATGCAACCCCAAACTTTTGCATGTTAGTGCACAGTATTTTTTCAGTTATTTTACAGTACATTATATTTGCTCATTTAACAGGCACTTTTAATCAAAATGACTTGCAAATGTAAGAAAGAAGTAATAAACCAAGAAAGCAACAATACAATTTTAAATGGGAATGACATGAGGCTAGTAAATAATGACAAAATATCCCATGATATTCCTTTAACTATATATAAAAAAAAAAAAAAAAAAAAAAAAAAAAAAACAGTAATTATATTGTTTTCCTTTAGAGTTTAAAATATAACAACTAAGGAAAAGTTGGCTATAGCATTCCGGAAAGACTGCAAGACTTTAACAGTATATTGGATTGGATTTCAGTGCAAATAATTTAAAATGAAGACATCAGCATTCAAAACATGCTGAATTCTATTTCCTACCTATGTCATTCCAGACAGCCACTTTTCCTGTAGATAGAGATTTAAAAAAAAAAATAAAAAATTACAATAGCCAGGTGGCGGATATGTCCCAGTCTCACCACAGAGGTCATGACCAGGATATGAATGCGACAAAATAATTACTGTGAGCAACTGAAAAGAAGGAAACTGTAAATTACCCCTCTGCTTTTAGATAGGCCAGAATGACGTGGCCATTACCAAAAGGTTGTGATACAGGTTAATTGCTTTTTCTGTCCAAATGATAACACCTCTAAAGTAAAGTTTATCTAGAACAGCTGTGGCTAATCTCTTACCGCACTGAAGGGGTAATGACAGGGCACAGGGTGAGAGACATGTCAAGGGTCATCCTTTGTTTTCACCATACCCTATCATGATCCAAAAACCACATCAGTTTCAGATATGCTTCACATTTTTTCATGTAGTTTTGTTCACTAAAAAGTTACGTGAAGCTTTGCATCAATTCAGTTAGCTTACTCAGTTGTAATACAAAACTAATACATTATTATGATCATTTCTATGTGACCTGAAAAAATTTACTCCTGTAGCTCAAGACTGTAGGTTCAATTCCCAAGGGATGAATTAACTGATAAAATGTGTACTCTAAATAAGCGTACAGCGTAAATGGTTTTGGATAAAAGTGCCTGCCAAATGCATAAATGTATAGACACTTGGTTTGTAGTGTTCTCAGTTGTAAGTCGCCTGGATAAAAGCATCTGCTAAATGATTAAATGTAAAAGTAGAAAGACAGACGCATACAACCAGAAACAAAGAGTCCCTTAGATGAGCAGTCACCCTTGGTCGCATCTGATGAAAAGATTCTTCCTCAGGCATGTCCAAACATGTCCTCCCTAAAGAAAGATATACAGAGGGATTTAAGCCCTATTACTGATCTTTATTTACATCTCTGCAGAATCAGCTTCATTACATTCAGTCTCAAGGGATGAAGACTAGAAGCATGAATATTAAAAGTATTACTTTGGGTGGATACAGGTAAAGTGGGACAATTTAAATAATAATTAGACTAACTTTTGTTATTATGATACTCTTACTTTCAATCATGTAGGATAGTGCCCCCCACCATCCCCCCAAAAATAAACGTTTTTATTGAAGAACACACAGTTCTTGAAACTTCTGGAGTTACAAAATGAATTGTGGTTAATAGTTTAATAAATAAAGGTCAACAAAATAAGGTTAATAAAAATATTTGAAAACAAACAGCTTCATCATAATTACAGCAGAAATGTAATATATATATATTATATATATCTATATATATATATATATAATATATATATATATATATATATATATATATATATATATATATATATATATATATATATGTGTGTGTGTGTGTGTGTGTGTAGAGGGTAGTTTATATTTTATTATCTTTGTGAAAATTCAAGTGGGATATAAATGTAACCTACAACTGAACTCAATTACAGCGGGATTTTGCATTCCATGCTCACAGCAAGTTATTATAATGTGCCAGTGTTAAATGTTTTGATTTGTGAAAATATAGCTAATCAAGATGCGCTCACACCAACAACCACAGTATACAGTAAATAAATCAGGAATTGCATACATTTAAACATGTTCCAGCTCTATTATGATATACAAGACTGAATAAAACACTTGCTTTTCATGATTTTCACTATGCACATACATTATATAAAATATTCTGATGTTATATTTCCATTGGTAAATGCCAAGCTGCTCCCTAGAGCAGAAGTCATCCCATCAATTACATAGAGTGTGGTTGCATTAACTTGCAAAATTGCAAGCTTGTCCATTAGAAGAGCAGTATACTGTATGTCCCCTATGCTTTTTGTGAAGGTGCTATAAAACTTGGTAAATCTCAGAAATGGCCCACATAAAAAAATTCTTAATGGACACTGTCTACGATGTCACAACTTTGAAAAAAGAAGCTCTAATAAAATTCTTGTCATGTATCTGTGCATGCATAACAAGTTTGGCAATTACGCTAATGAAGGAGTTATAACATCAGGGCATCTCTGTCTCTCTAAACTGCTTCAGATCCTCTGCATATTCATGAATGACCTTCCATGTCAGAATTTGTATTTGGGATGCATAGTATAAGTTCTTTTGTTTATCCTGAGTCAGGGAACACGAAAGGTAATGTCAAAACATCTCATCTAGACACGTCTCTACGGCCGGTAATTTGTTTGTTATCTCAGCAGCCCAGTGGACTGTCTGGCAGTGACGATATGGCAGATGTAAATCAATGAGCGTGTGAATAATTAATGTCAGGCGTTTAATATGGCAGACCCATCCATGGCTAGTAAAACACAGATTTCTTAGGCCGTGCAAATGCAATACTGGAGCCCATCTGCTTTAATTGAGAGATCAACTAGGGCTATGAATACTGAATTGGGGAGGCCAGCCAGACCACCAGCGCTTGGAATATGTCATGACTGTCAACCAAATCACTAAAGGATTAAATGGACATGGGAAATCAGGCACAGACTCCACCCATACCAAAAAAAGTACAAAAAGGTTGACTTTTTTGTTGTTGTTGTTGTTGTTTTTGAATATTGTCAAGCATGTTTAAAAAAAAAAAAAATAAAAAAAAAAAATATATATATATATATATATATATATATATATATATATATATATATATATATATATATATATATATATATTTATATATCAAATGATTAATGCAAATTATGTCGCTTCCTCATTTAAAATGAGAGCTCACTATTTATTTATTATTTATTTTTGATATAAGTGGCGTAGAAGAGGTGAATTAAAATTCATGGACACAGAAAAAATAATGTTTTAATATTTTTGTATAAATGTGATTGATCACTAAATATTAATATTAATTAATATTTAATATTTGTAATAAAAATAGGTTTATAATACTTTTTTTGAAGATATTCCAAAATGCTTGAAAAATAATAGCAGATTTTTTTGCATGCAGAAAAAGAAAGCATGCAAAATTAGTACAAAAACGTATCTGTACTAAACCACTGTTTCATTGTTGATTATAGAAGTTCAAAAATTATTTAGAACAATATTAGTACAATAATAATTAGCACAACATGATTACAGAAGAACCATCAAAAATTCAAATGAGACAAATTTTTGCTACATTGTGTAATCAAGCAAATCATGAGTGGTACCCATACAGTAAATGGGTTAAGTCTGTGTTAAAGTCTGTTTAGCTCATGGTACAACTGGATTCTAAGTAGAAGGAAAAACCTCTTTCCTATAACATTATCATCTAACCAATTTCCTACAAGTATAACTTCTGTTCTCCTTTATTGTTGATTTCGTGAATCCCATTCACTTTGGTGCTGTAGCTCCTCTTAAGTGACAGACAGACTAACAAAAGTTGTCATTTGTAAATACAAATGTTTCCCTCTTGCCCTTAGTTTAAAAGTCCTCTCTCTTTCTCTCTTTCTGCCAGTAAATCTGTTTGAAGGCTAATCTACCACCATGTGCCAGCTGCTCCCTTGGCAACAATGGCATTCCTGTTGCCATGACGATACTCACTCAAGCCTGATCATGCAGGATCAAGGACTGGCATGATGCCAAGGCAGTCAGTGAGAGTGTCACTCCTTCTGCACTTTCATTAGAGAGGCGTGCAGTCGAGTGCAGGTGTATGGAAAGCTATGTGTGTGCATGTCATTTGTGTATGTAGTGTGTGCTGCATGTCAGCTGTGCTCTGGGCAGGTGTTGTTGTGCAAATGAACGCTTTCACGTGGTCTGGTGTGTGTTTGTCCCTGTACACGATGTGAATGCACTACTGTTTATGTGTGTATGAAGGCAGAGAGGGAAAGACAGCTAGAGAGAGACATTTAGAGAGAGAGAGAGAAGCTCAACCATGTGGTCAGTTCTCCTTAGCTGGCAATTTAATAGAGAGATGACCTGAGCCGTGAGCCAAGCTGGACGTCCATTAACTGCCACTAAATAGCCAGATGTTGATGTTTAGGTCTGGGATTTAAATTTAATTTAGTTGTGCAGTCGCGTGTTTGTGTAAAAAGGAAAAGGAGTTTTATCCATTAGTTCCTAGAATTGATGTTTCAGACGTAGTGTTTTTCTACAGATAAATCTGCTAGACTTCTAGGTTTCTCAGTACAGAGGACCTTTTTAATGCTACAGTAATGCTCAAAAAAAAAAGTCTCTTGTGAAAAAGAAGTATCCTTTAGCATGCTTATAAAAGAATATTATTATGGAAATAATAAATATTAAAAATAATATACAAGGACCAATTCTCATTATTAACTAGTTGCTTATTAGTGTGTATATTACTAGCATATTGGCTGTTTATTATTACTTGTAAACAAAAACAGGCTAATGCCTTATTTTGCATGACCATATTTTGGATCCTTAATCCTACCCCATACCTTGACCTAGCAACTACCCCACTAACTATTAATAAGCAGCAAATTAGGAGGTTACTGGGGCAAAAGCCATATTTAATGGTTAAATAGTGAGGATTTGTCCCTGATCTAAAATTGAACCAAATGTACTTAAGTGCAATCTGAATCTAGTTTTTTTCAGACACAATTGCATTTTAATCGCAATTAAATGCTATTTTCATTTAGTTGCAATTAAAATGCAATTGTGTCTGAAAAAAACTACATTGTAGTTTAAATTTATATTCAATGAGGTAAGCTGAATTTAAGATTACAAGTATAATTATATATTTTTTATGTACAGTTTTATATATATATATATATATATATATATATATATATATATATATATACACACACTTTTATGATTTAAGGTACGTTACAAGTGCAAATTCAGTACAATTAAGCACACTTCTTTGTCACAAGGGGAAGTCTCAATTTTAAAAAAAAATATTTTTAGACTGTGCAAAAGTTACTGTCATGATGAAGGTACTGTGGGTAATTGAAAAGACGTTCTCATAGGGTTGCTAAGTTGTTCTGCATGTTTTAGAGCGTTGCTATGGAGTTTCTGGGGTGTTCTTGGTAGTTGCTGACACAAGTCAGAAGAGAGTTACTGGAACCCACTGTGAGGGATAGTAAATGTATAAAAAAAAATTGTTCTGCAGAACAAAGAAAACCATACAGGTTTGGAGTGATTAAATGATAAAAAAAAAAAAATAAAAAAATAAATTTACAAATTGACCTAACACCTTTTTTTTCTGAGAAAAGCACAAGTTATCATTTATGTCCATAGCAAACTGTGAAAAATGTGATGCTTGACACACAATGAAGGAATAGATAATTGGTCAGATGAAACCGTCATATTGTTCTAAAAAGGTCACTTTTTGTGAAGTTTTTGAGTGGCAGGCAGCTGACTGCAGAGGAGTAACTTTTCATGAACACAAAGGTTCATCCTTATAAGAGTGAGCATGGTGACATACTGTATTCAGGCAGGAAGAAAGCTGCTAACGTGGTTCTGTTGCCAAAGAAACCAGGTGATAGCTTGTACTCAGGGCGTTTGTTGAATGACATAATAATTTCCATGACACCCAACAGGCAAACAGAGAAAACATCATTAATCAAGTTTGGCATTCAGCAACTGTTGAATGTGAACTAATATTTGAGAGCTACAGCAAAGGGTAACATTTTCAGTGAACTTTAATTTTAAGTCTCATTAAGCTAATGTGTAAGTCTTCAAATGAGTGGTGCACAGTATGGTGTAAGTCATATGGACTACTTTTGGAGCACAACAGCACCGATCCTCATTCTCTTTCATTGCATGGAAATGAGCAGTTTGTTCCAAACAAATTTTTTTAGGGACAAAGTCATTGATTCTTTTTGAGGAGGGTTGACCAAGAGCTTGCACACAGGGATTTATTTTCTTATAAATTTACATTAATTTAAATTACATTTTTTGATGTACTTGTTGATGATTTTGTTGCCTTTTATGAGTCTGGAACAATCCTGTGAGAGTAGCTTGTCAATGATTTAAAGAATTATGCCGTTTAAATATATTTCTTCAAAAAGAACATGAAAACATATTTAGTTGGCCCAGGCAACTTTATTGTAGAATTTAGTGTGGCAACTTGAAAAAAAATTAAATAAATAAATGTTGAATGGATAAGATAAAAAAGATTGTTGAATGGAAAAGATAAAAAAAATTAAATTATGTAATTAAAAGTAATATTATATTATATGATTTGTAAAAAATAAAATGTATCGGTTTCCATTCACCAATGTATCAATCTATATGACTATATGGATATTATGAAACAATATTATAACAATATTATGAAAGTCAATCATTAAACATTTCATCAGACTAATTACATTATATATACAAAAAAGTTACTTTGGCACTATTGCCTTCTGTAGAGCTATGTGTATCTGAACTAAACTTGTTTTATAATTGATGAACTTTGCAACATGATAGTTATTTAACTGAACTGAAACAACACTGAACTCATTTGAGCTGAATACACTATTATTCTAGGGTTGCTTTATAACTTAAATTTATTTCACAATTGATTCATTTTATAACAGTAGCCTAACACTGTTATTTTCCTGTTTATTACTGTGAAGATGCTTTGAAACAATTTATACTGTATAAAGTGCTATACAATAAATTGAAGGCAATATATTTAATTTCCTTCTTACTGTACATAAGAAATTACAGTTTATTTTTTATTTACCGAGTTTATCAATCATTTTTATCAGGCAATTTTAGGAACATTCACTTAGAACATGTTCTATGATATTAACAAATTTGATACATTTTGTTCTTCTTGAGGTGTATAAGGTTTCCTCTTGTTGATTTCATCAAAATGATACATTCTCCTTGACTTTCTCCAGCCCTGTCTTCCCCAGCATCCTATAACAGCAGCTGGCAGTAAAGCTGTCCATTATTAATGAACCACGTCAGCCACATGTACATGCCACATTTAAGTGGTCTGTTGCAGAGCCAAAATAGCCTGCCCTGAGGCTTTTCTGCAGACAGCGTCTTCCTAAGGAAGGAAACTCAGACCCCCTTCCCTCCGCGTAATGCAGCCCAGCTGTTTTCTCTGCAGATAGGGGCCGATGGGAGGGAGACAGACTCAAAAGAGACTAATTCCCACTTAGCCAGCACTTATGCCAAGATTTATTGTTTCCTGTTAAGGGAGGCCTGATTAAGCGCCAGGTCCAGTGTGGCAAAGCTAATTCTGATAAGCACAGGGAGGATCAGGACAAACAGTATCAGATTTAGACTGATGCTGTGACACTGTTAAGATCTTTTCAAAGGCTCGGAAGAGGGTCTTTTAAAAGACTCAAAGAGAAAAATACTGACTCCTACAGTCCCGTCTAGCTTAGCCAGCAGGTTACCATTCTACCATTCTTAATAGTCTATCCAAAAGATGGATCTCTAATAATGCTTAGAGGGGCTCCATAAAGAACCTAAGATGCACTTGTGCATTAAAGTGGTTCTAAAAAATATTGGATACAATATCCACATAGCCATGTCAGCGTGAAAATATATGAATGGTCTGACATGAAGAAGAAGCTGTGGGTCATGCAGCACTGCTGAAACTGATGCTATAGGTAATTAGTTAAGTCACCTTTATTTCTATAGTGCTTTATACACTAAGTTTAGTGCTGTAGCACTGAAGAAGCTAATCATCATCATCATCAACTCATCATTAAAGTCTTTTTGAGGCTTGTGACTTTAGCGAATGTAAGAGTGGGTTCTTGTGATTTATGGTAATGCCAGTAAGCAGTGGCTTATTCTTTTTGAGGCTTGTGACTTTAGCGAATGTAAGAGTGGGTTCTTTTGACACTTAAACACTCTGTTTATTTTATTTTAAAAGACATTTCAGTTTCATTTCAGCACCCACAACACCTATACTTTAGTGATTAATTATAATTTTAAATAGACAGTTTTTTCTGAATCAAAACATTATCAATATAATGGTATTTTATATGTTTACATTAACAGTGTATTGAATGTCATTTATTAAACCCAAGTTTAGATCTTAATCATTTAGTGTTAAGCATTTTTTTTTTATTTGTATAATATTAATTTTTTTATATTATACTTTATATTACAACTAATCATTTAGTGAGTTTAAGTTTTCAGTAACTGTTTATTACATTTTAGTATATTTTATCTGTGAACCAAAGGTCAGTTATACTTTTTACTAGTAAGGTTTTTTTTTTTTTTTAAATAAATAAATTTTTAAATAAATAAAAAAGAACAGTAGAACACTAGTAAGGTTTTTTGTTTGTTTGTTTTTTAAATAAAAAAGTGAACTAGAATTCTGTATGAAAGAAATTACGTTAATGATTCAGAATATATTTTCAATTCAAAATGGTGAAATTGGACAAAAACTTTGAGTAGTTTGCATTATTGGATATTACTGTTGATTAACATTTCTGGCATAAAAAAAAAAATCAGAAAGTGTGAGGTAAGAAGTGGCTACATATTTAATATCTGACTGTCAAATATTAAATGTGTAGCCACTTCTTACCTCACATCTAATTATGGCTCTGGTTTGATTCATTCAGAATGATTTTGGTCTTTTATTTTTATTGACTGAATGAATGAATGAATGAATGAATGAATGAACAAACGAAGGAATGAATACAAATGTGTAAAAAAAGTCAAATGATAGACCTATAATTTTTGATTTCACAGAGTTTCCTTATCCTTCATTTCTCCATGTTTCTAAAAAACAAAGTAAATGGGGATGTTATTTTTGAATGCTAATAATGGAATCCACAAATGCTTCAGATCACATTTAGCAGAGTTCATCGTCCCATAATACACTCTGATGACTTACACTATTTTGATTGGAAGCACACTGTCTCTTTTGATCAAAACACATTTTCCTGTTCCTATCCACAGAGCAGGAAAAGTCAAATAATTTATTGTACAGATTGGAAGCTGTGCCAAAAACAAACTGTGGGTGAGCGAGAAAGTGATAAAGAGATACATATGTGCTTGAAGCAATAAAAAAGTGGTCTCACAATGTGATATATTAACACAACTCTAATCCCCAAACATGCTGTAATTATATGAATCACCACCCTATCTACACCCTCCCTCCCCTGCCGAGAGAGGAAGTCAGTCTCACGCATCACCTCAGTAATCCCTCTGTCTCCTGAGGTCTTGGCGGGAATAGTTGAAGAGGGGTTTATCATCAGGAGGGGACCACCCCCCACCCCCTTCTTGCCATTGTTACTGGGTACCCCTCAGTAACCTCCAGGTTCATCCTGTGAGGTCTGAGCAGTCCTAACAAGGCACTCTGACGCCCCCTAAAGAGCTAAGTGAATAAGATGAGAGAAAGAGTCCTCATTGCCTTGAACACAAACAGTAGCCTGAGACCAATCAGACCTGATGGATCTCTTCCTCTGTAGACGGTCATCATGAGGGGAAAGGGAGGTGGGTTCATTGAGGAAGACACTTGGAGCTGGATTTAGCTTAAGAAGTTTAGGGGCTTCATCTTTTTTTTTTTTTTATTTTTTTTTTTTACTGTGTGAAAAGGGACCAGCATGTTTCTATATAAGTATTTCCAAAGTATTTTGTTAGGGCTGGATCCAATAAAAAGGTTCCTGTCAGCACTGGAAATATATAACATCATTTATTTTCTGTACTACTAATAGATCCACCATGAAAGGAAAACAGAAGAATAAAGGAGCAATTCAGGCCCCCCAAAATATTGTCACATTGCAAAATGTATGGATGTCTTTATATAACAAAATATCAAACCAAGTGACATTTGCTTTAAGGTAAGGTAGCACAAGCACAGTTTTCAAGCAATTTATTTCACAAAATAATCATTTTAAATAATACTTACTGTACACTGCTGGTCAAAAGTCTGTAATAATTATTTTTTTTATGTTTTTGAAAGCTGTATTTTTATTTGATCAAAAATACAGTAAAACAGTAATATTGTGAAATATTTAAATTTAAAATAGAAAATAGTATGTTCAGATATCAGTTTCAATAATAATAATAATAAGTGTTTTCTGGACAGCAAATCAGCATGTTGGATTGATTTAAGCAGGATCATGTGACACTGAAGACTGAAATAAAGGTTCATGAAAATTCAGCTTTGCCATCACAAGAATAAATTACATTTACAATTACATAAAATATTTAAAGCTATTGTTTAAATATTACAATTATATTTCACAATATTTATGTTTTTACTATGTTCACAGCCTTGTTGAGCCTAAGAGACCTCTTTTAAAACATTTTTTAAAAAATCTGTCTGTCCGTCTGTCTGTCTGTCTAATTTTTTCCAACACTGAAAAATCTCAGTTCATCCCATAACACATGCTCTAAATGTCTAAGTCAGTTGCATAGATTTTTTGCTTGCACTGATCAATAAAAGTGGTGCTGGAATTAGAGTTTATTGTGGTATTATGACTCTCCAATAGATACAGTTAAAAGGGAGGATAAACACTTTGGTTGGGCTGGTTCCAAAATATTGATCTGTGAACTTGCTATTTGTTATGACAGTTTGAGCACAACTGAAACGGATGGTATATTGGTGAATCAAAAATTTTATGTAAAAGTTGTAGCCATGGACAGCTTATCCACCATACTGATCATTGCAACATAATATATAGTTTGCCTTTGTACAACCCCTAAAACCTTAAACGCCCCAACCCTAAATGCCCCATTAAACTTAGATTTACTGAAGAAAAAACTAGTTTGAAGTCATTTTGAACAAAATCAGGCAAAAAAAAAATGCCATTATTGGTAGATATGCATTATTGGTAGATCTTCTGTTTTCTTCTGTTCCGCCTGCCGAGGTCTGACCAAAAAGTGAAGCCGACACTGTATTTTTATGTTTAGTACACTGCTTATGTTGAAGCAATAAATTGTCTAAAGTTCTATATAAAGAAATGTGACAACTTGACTGGAGTGCAGAATTGTAGACCTCATGCAAACATATGAACTTTGCTAGGATCAAAAGTTTCTCAACAGCTGTTTTCGCTCTGCTTTTATTTTTGTTGTACGGATTTTTTTTCTTATTGAGAGGAAAGCATGCAGCAAATATTTACATATTAATTTAAATGCCACTCCCAGCAGAGTAGGCAGAGTTTAGAGGTTTGTGAACAGTATACTGCTGCAAAGGTATTTCAAATTTCTTTTAACCCCTAACTGAAGAACGAAAAATACTTTTGCTGGGCATTAAAATGCCTGCATACCACTCTCAGTTGGAGCTGTCACCCTTTGTGGACATTGTCCAATACAAGAGCCACTAATGTCCAGTCCTCTCTGCTCTGTTTGTCTAACTCATGAATGGGAGCATAATGGCACTCCTGGTGGCTCCCGCCTTCCAAGAGCCGATCGGGGTCTGATTTGCCTCAGTTTGGGGCACCGATCTCTGGAACAAAAGTGTTCTGAAGAGGGGGTCCTCGGGTCAAGGCCTGAGCTAGTGCTAACAGGCTATTCCTCCACTTTAGGGTCCCGACTGGGAAGGAGACAGTGAAGTTCTGACAATAAGATGAAAGGGACCTTCTGAAGGCATTTGTCTTTAAGGAAGTGATGACCATGAATGGTGACAGAGTCTGAATGAGGGCTTTCGAGGTGTGATGTATGCCTTGTTAGCAAGCATTGTGGGGACAGCAGGAGGTGGAGCAGTGTGACGGACCATTTTTTCCCATGAGGAACTCATCCTTCAAGAAGGCAAGCAGCTCTTCAAAGAAGTGTTATCAGAATCCTCCAACGTAATCATCAGCGTTCCCCTGGGGTGATCAGTGAACCCTGGGGATGCCATGACAGCACGTGGGTCTCCTGGAGGAGGAGGCTAATCAAACTGCAGTTTGCGTAATGCGGTGTGTTCCACACTCTCTCATCGGGTGCCCAAAGATTGATGGATGTTCTTTGTCATGATGGAACATCCATCAGGATCCTTTCACCAACCTCTTAGGAGATAAATGTTCTCTTTTTCTTTTGTTGCCGAGGTCTTTTAGAGAATATAATAGATACTCATCTAATTGGTGTTGAGGTAGAAAAACTGGTGAAAACTTCCACTGCGTCTTCCAGTGGCCACTTTTGTCTTTTTTATATATAGTGTTAGACACACATGTACACTTTTGAAGCCTTCAGAGACAAATGCCTGTGTTTGTTTAACACAGGAAGGATTAGCATGAATGGTTTTGTTCAGTTCTGTCAACTGTATCATTTTCAAGTGACCAACATTTGTAAGACATTGCTGTTATGACAACAAGGTTAGTGGAGTCAAGTTAATTAAACATCTATATCCAAATCCTGGACTGTAATGCCTATATTCAGAAACTCTGCAAACTATATGTACAATTATGCATTATGTAGAAGCTTTTTTCCAAAGTGATTTAAAAGGGTCATACGATTTAAAATTTTCCCTTTCTTTTTGGAGTGTTACAAGCTCTTGGAAAGAAGATCTGTAAAGTTGCAAAGACTAAAATCTCAAACCCAAAGAGATATTCTTTATAAAAGTTAAGAGTCAACTACACCCCACTAAAACGGCTCATTCTAACACGCCCCCACATGTCTACATCACTGTGTGGGAAGATTTGCATAACACCGCCCAAATGTTCACGCAAAGAAAGAAGGCGGAACTTTGATTCTCGCTGTTGCCTCCAACGCTATGTTGTGGAGACGCTGTTTCATTGTGAAAGCGAAAATACTTTGTTTGGCCTTCCAAAAGAGGACACAACTAGAAATCAGTGGTTAAGTTGTATTTACAACACTGTTCCAGAACAGTTCAGTTCAACCCAAATATTTAGTGTGCAGCACATTTTATGTAGGACTGTTTCCTGATCCTGGGAGAGAAGACTACAATGCCGGATGTTCTTACTTGCAGTCTATAAGTAAGTTTACATACGTAAAGGATTTGCCACTGATGATTCAAACACGAGTTTTGAGCAGTGGAGTAGAGCTTGTTGTTTGCCGTATCTCCGATCACAAATGCAGCCATGTTTTTATGTTTACGTGGTGCAATGCAATGCGTAAAAACAGTATAAGTCATTATAATCCGTAATTATGTCCCCACTGGATGCAACAAATGGCTCATTTGTAATGGGTTTTATTGTTTTGGTCTTGTCTTGCCAGTGCCATACGGTGACCGTGACATGCATCACCATATGGCAAGGGGCATAACATTTCTGTCACAAGCTTGAGGCATTCGGCCAATCACAAAGCACTGGATAGCTGGCCAATCAGAGCACACCTCACTTTTCAGGCCGATGAGCTTTGTAAAAAATGACACGTTTCAGAAAGCCGGGACATAGAGGAGAAATAATAATGGACAGTATGTGGAAAATAATATGTTTTTGAACCTTAAACTGCATAAACACATTTAATTACACCAAATACACAAAATAATGTTATTTTTAGCAACATCATGACCCCTTTAAAGTGATTACAGTATACATTTTTGTATGTATAAAATGACCTTGATTCATAACACATTAATTTATTCTTATAAATTATATAAGATAATAATATATAAAAAGTATATTAACTATATACAGGTCCTTCTCAAAAAATTAGCATATTGTGAAAAAGTTAATTATTTTCCATAATGTAATGATAAAAATTAAACTTTCATATATTTTAGATTCATTGCACACCAACTGAAATATTTCAGGTCTTTTATTGTTTTAATACTGATGTTTTTGGCATACAGCTCATGAAAACCCAAAATTCCTATCTCAAAAAATTAGCATATCATGAAAAGGTTCTCTAAACGAGCTATTAACCTAATCATCTGAATCAACTAATTAACTCTAAACACCTGCAAAACATTCCTGAGGCTTTTAAAAACTCCCAGCCTGGTTCATTACTCAAAACCGCAATCATGGGTAAGACTGCCGACCTGACTGCTGTCCAGAAGGCCATCATTGACACCCTCAAGCGAGAGGGTAAGACACAGAAAGAAATTTCTGAACGAATAGGCTGTTCCCAGAGTGCTGTATCAAGGCACCTCAGTGGGAAGTCTGTGGGAAGGAAAAAAGTGTGGCAAAAAACGCTGCACAACGAGAAGAGGTGGAACCCCGGACCCTGAGGAAGATTGTGGAGAAGGACCGATTCCAGACCTTGGGGGACCTGCGGAAGCAGTGGACTGAGTCTGGAGTAGAAACATCCAGAGCCACCGTGCACAGGCGTGTGCTTTTGACCACAGAAACAGCGGCGGCAGAAGCACCTGACCTGGGCTACAGAGAAGCAGCACTGGACTGGTTGCTCAGTGGTCCAAAGTACTTTTTTTTCGGATTAAAGCAAAATTTTGCATGTCATTCGGAAATCAAGTTGCCAGAGTCTGGAGGAAGACTGGGGAGAAGGAAATGCCCAAAATGCCTGAAGTCCGCTGTCAAGTACCCACAGTCATGATGGTCTGGGGTGCCATGTCAGCTGCTGGTGTTGGTCCACTGTGTTTTTATCAAGGGCAGGGTCAATGCAGCTAGCTATCAGGAGATTTTGGAGCACTTCATGCTTCCATCTGCTGAAAAGCTTTATGGAGATGAAGATTTCATTTTTCAGCACGACCTGGCACCTGCTCAAAGTGCCAAAACCACTGGGAAATGGTTTACTGACCATGGTATTACTGTGCTCAATTGGCCTGCCAACTCTCCTGACCTGAACCCCAAAGCACAATCTGTGGGATATTGTGAAGAGAAAGTTGAGAGACGCAAGACCCAAAACTCTGGATGAGCTTAAGGCCGCTACTCGGAGCATCCTGGGCCTCCATAACACCTCAGCAGTGCCACAGGCTGATTGCCTCCATGCCCCGCCGCATTGAAGCAGTCATTTCTGCAAAAGGATTCCCGATCAAGTATTGAGTGCATAACTGAACATACTTTATTTGAAGGTTGACTTTTTTTTGTATTAAAAACACTTTTCTTTTATTGGTCGGATGAAATATGCAAATTTTTTGAGATAGGAATTTTGGGTTTTCATGAGCTGTATGTAGAGTGACCACCTGTCCCGCTCTACGTTGTACTGTACAGCAATTTTACCCTTTGTCCCGCCTCACGCAAATTGAGCATTCTGTCCCCCGCTTTTTCAACCCTGCCTAATAAATACACGGATACGTCCATAGGCGTACTTGTTAACTTATGTCCAATAGTTCAGAGGAGAGCAATAAAAGCGTTAGTCGATAGGCTGAGTCGTACGTCAATCAAACTGTTGACTGGTACACAAACGCCTCCTCAACATTGTCAAACAATCTCAAATTGGAGAGCGCGAGCGCTGTTCGGTCAGGTTAAGCAGCCCATGGCCAGTGTGGCCACGAAAAAGAGAAGATGCACTATAGTGTTGTAGATGTTTGGTTGATGGCGTTTTGACAGTGATTTATTTATTTGCATTTTACACGGGCTCGAGCCGGGCTCGGGCTTACGCTTCGGTTTGCGAGGTAAATGAGCGGTAATGTGATGTGTTTCGATTAGCGCGAGAAAGATGTGAAAATGTATGCTGAGTAAGTGAAACGGAGGCTTGCCTCTGGCGATTACGTTTTGGTTGCACCAGCAACTAAAGCAAAGTCTGAGTTTTGACCATGTTTATAATGAGAATAATGAGCCAGTGGGTTATATTGCTGGACGCAGCATCAGTGAGCGCAGGAACGCGCTGAAGCCATCTACAGTGGATTCATAATTTTCCTCCACAAAAACATGTAGGCCTAGCCTAATCTTGGTGAGTATTCCCTATTCTATATCAAAGTATAGCCCATTCTTATCAAAAAAGATTTTGGTTTACCTTATTTGCACTGAAATAGTTAAACTTTCTATAGGCAAGCCCTAAATATTTTGCACTGTATAGGCTAGGCCTTATATTTTGTTAAACTTAAATAGGCTAGGCCTAATATGTTTTTGTGTCTTGTATTTTAAGGTGAATTTGATTCACTGAGAGCATTTTTTTTTAGTTTCGTAATACCTGGTCCTTTGGACAGTTGACTAATTTGATAGTCCCAATAAAGACGAGATGTTGCAAATTAGTGTTTTGTCTTTTATAGGCCTAGGCCTATGCCTTAAGCTGTAGAAACTTTGGGTGATATTTTGGGTCAGGTAGTGTCTTAATCTTTTAGTCGGTGGTTTTAAAAAATGTTTCTTGGTAAATTAGATAGACAATATATCTTAAGTTTAAAATTATTACGTCTGTCCCACATTGTCCCACTTTACCATGCTACTTGTCCCACATTTATCTGACTGGAGGTGGTCACCCTAGCTGTATGCCAAAATCATCAGTATTAAAACAATAAAAGACCTGAAATATTTCAGTTGGTGTGCAATGAATCTAAAAATATATGAAAGTGTAATTTTTATCATTACATTATGGAAAATAATGAACTTTTTCACAATATGCTAATTTTTTGAGAAGGACCTGTAGTATATTTTTTAAAAAAGTTTGGAACTGCTGTATTGTAACTACATGGCTTAAAAAACTAATTAAAATTATGAAAGTACATAAGAAAATTATTTTAAACTAAAATTAAAATAAAGACTAAAATATATAAAAATAAAAGCTATTTCAATATATATATATATATATATATATATATATATATATAACACACACACACACACACACACACACGTATACTATTATAGTAAACAAATAATACTTAGATAGCACTGGGACCAATAATAAAATGTGACTAAAGTGTACAAAGAAAAAAAACAAAAAAAATATGTTTTTAAATAATTATAACAGATGAATTTCTCACTCTGCCACAGTGTAGTCATTCTTTATTCTCAAAGCATGCTAAATTATTTAGCAAGAAGACATCATCATAAATCTTCTCTATCGTAAGAGACGGTGTTAATTTGCAGTGGGAATAAGATATATGACTAAATGGATTTGAACCTTGCAAAGCTCTTGGCTGATCTAATATAGTCAAGGTTGCTGAGCCATCTGGAGAAATGAGCAAAGGCTTTAAGCAGATTTATTCTGGTGTGTTCTTAAAGATATATCACTAACATATGCGTAGGAAACATGGAGGAGAAATGCCTTAGACTCATATATCATTTACTCTGTGTACCTTCTTAACGTGTTTCATACTTTCAAAAGTCAATGTAATGTAAATGTAGTCTGCGAAGGGAAATAACCCTTGTGCAATTTATTCAATACTTTCTTTTATTCCAGCTTAATGTGCAGAGACAAATATGGTAAACAATTCACACGTTGCCTGTAAACACTGTGGTTCAGTGGCTCTTTAAAACATTGCTGTTTGTTTGAGCAGACCAATGTCAACTTCTTATTCAACCAAAGCTGTGAATTTGGGCTGGACTACCTGTAATAACTGACAGATGGGAGAAGAACAGAATGGGCAGTAAGAGTTTTTGGGAATCCTGTTTGAAAGCAATTATTATATTTGTACTGTTGGGTGACATGAGATGGAGGAGAGGGGAGTTTGGTTTGTTTATTTTGTTCAGTAAAAACAAACACAAACAGACTGCCAGGCGCGGTGGAGAAAACACACTGCAGCTGGAGAACTAAGGATCATATAGCTGCTTCCCGAGTCAAAGATCCTCGACTGAAGTGTAGTCCAACTGGGATGAAGCAGACGGAGATGGCCCAGGCTGGCAGATAGTGACAACCACGCCTGTAGACGGGGGATCCAGCATGGTAGATCAGGACAGCAGAAACACGGTCGGGCTCTGGACTGGGACCGGGACTCAGACTCTGAATAATAGCTGCTAAGACAAACTGCATAAAGCGAAAGGGCGAGAAGCACATCACACTCACATGAAACAATTCCCGGACACCAACAAGAACAAAGAACAGGGAGAAGTAGGCAGCGCAATCAGTGCGAAGACACAGAACAGGTTCGTGCGCAGGTGCACGAACGCCAGCAGTAACAGGAAACAGCTGAACCCAATGAAAGATGAACAATAGGGGAGAAAAAGACACCCAAAACAAGAGTAATCAAACCTGGCTCATGACAATATTAATCTATTATAGCATATTATATTGTTTTTCTGAGTATAACCGGGTAGGGTTAATTAGAACCAGTTTCATTTAAAAAAATACTGCAACTAAATGATGTTCACTTCCATTAACAGTTCTTGCATGAGCATTTTTCCACCAATGCAGACAGATTACCACACTAAAATACTCTTGACGCCACACTACTTATTCAGTGCTGTTGCAACACCATTATAGAAGCAAGAAACAGACAGCTCAGCCACTAGTGTAGTAAGAAGATTATTTACAAAGAAGTCTTTTGTTGTAGAAGTGATGGTCCTACCATATTTGTAAGAAGGTTTGCAGCTTTAGCTTTATGGAGTATTCACAAGACTAGATAATGATCCGAGATATCATCACTCTGTTGCAGAATTTCAACACTATTAACATCAAATCCATGTGACAGTATTAAATATAAAGTATGATTACGACAATGAGTAGGTCCTGACACATGTTGTCTGACCCCAATGGAGTCCAGAGTGTAAATGCTGATCCCAATGCATCTTTTTCATTATCAACATGGATATTCAAATCACCAAAAGTTAAGACTTTATCTGCAACCAGCAACCCAGAAAATCAGCAAATTCTTTGGTAAAGTCTGTATGGTGCCCTGGTGGCCGAATTATACTTGAAACCAGAGCTCTGAGAAATACTGAAAATATTACTATAAAATGTAGCAACACCTCCCCCTTTACCTTTTTGGACACGACTCATTTCTAACAGTAATCTTGGGGGGTAGACCCGTTTAAAGTCATGTAATCATCTGGTTTTAGCCAGGTTTCTGTCAAACAGAGCACATCTATGTTATGATCTGTGTTCATTTCATTTACAAAAAACACTTTAGTAGAAAGGGATCTAATATTCCTTAAGCCAAGGTTTATCATTTGCTTATGTGTATCATATCTGTTTTTCATTTGTTGAACATTAAAATTAAATTAACAACAATTAGATTTTTACCCTTAAATTAGTTTGGATGTTTTTTGTACTAGCTAGTTCAGGGAACAGACACAGTTTCTGTAGTATGATATATAGGTGAAAGAGCAGAGGCGGAAGTGGATGTGGAGAGACTGGGGACTGAGGCAGAGTAGGGCACCCAGGCGGAACCGGCGAAGCAGGAAGCCAGGGCAGAGCAAGGAACCAGGGTGGAGCAGAGAACCAGGGCAGAACAGGGAACCAGGATGAAACCGGCAGAGCAGGGAGCCAGGGCAGAGCCAGTGAAATAGGAAGCCAGGGCGGAGCAGATGGGGCAGAAGACCACCACGGCAGAGCAAACAGAGCAGAAGACCAGCACGGCAGACCAGACGGAGCAGAAGACCACCACAGTGGAACCAATGAAGCAGAAGTCCACCACAGAGAAGCAGACAGAACAGAAGACCTCCACAGCGGAGCAAACAGAGCAGAAGACCCTCACGGTGAGCCAAACTGATCATAAGACTATGGCAGAGACTGTAATGTAGAGAGAGCAGAGACAGACAACACAGACAGAGCACTCACGGCCCCAAGGACCAAGGCAGGAAATGTAAAATGTTCCTCAACAGTTTCCATGATGACAACTGAGCGGGCAAACAGTTCACAATCAGGCTTATTGACTGTACTGTAAATGGACTGACAGACAGTTCATAATTGGGTCCATTGAGTGTAACTGGGCAGACAGACAGTTCCAAATCAGACTCATTGAGGGAAACTGGACTGGCAGGTAGTTCACAAATGGATTCATGGATTGATATGGGGTAGACTGACAGTTCAAAATCAGGTTCATTGATTGAAACTGGACCGACAGACAGTTCATAATCAAATGCATAGGCTGGAATAGGACTGACAGATAACTCAAAATCTAGGGCATTGACAGAGACTGAAGCAGACAGTTCAGTGATAGGAATTGCAAGACAGACAGTTCAAAATCAGACTTATTGGTCAAAACAAGACAGAAAGATGGTTCATTTCTAGTTTCTGAGTTCATGACAGACAGGTTTAAGAGTTCAAGGCGGGTCTTTGGGCTGTGACAAGGCTACTAGAGCCTACAGGGATTTCAGGTAAGGTTTCTGGGGTCGTGACTGGACTAATGGGGCATAAACAGATCTATGTTCATAGATTGAAACTGGACAGAAAAAGAGCATTGACCGGAACTGGACTTACACACAACTCATAGGCTGATACTGGGCAGATAGATACTAAATTGGTATTGACAGTGGGATCGGAACAGAGAGTTGAGTCAACATCAGGCTCATTGCGGAAAACAGGACAGACTAATATTCAGAAACAGATTCATTAACAGCCCATCAGCACAGGATGAGAGTTCAGAGATGGCCTCATCGGCCAGTTCAGAGCAGAACAAATTTTGGTCTCATCTGACCACAGCACTTTCTCCCAAGCCTTCTCTGAATCATTTAGATGTTCTTTGGCAAACTTTAATGGGCCTGTACATGTGCCTTCTTGAGCAGGGAGACCTTGCAGGAATTCAGTCCATTGCGGTGAAGTGTGTTAACAATGGTTTGCTTGGTGACTGTGGTCCCAACTGCCTTAAGATCATTAACAAGCTCCTCCCGTGTAGTTCTGGCCTGCTCCCTCACCTTTCTCATGATCATCCTTACCCCACGAGGCGAGATCTTGCACAGAGCTCCTGAAATGCAAATCAATCTCTAACCTGGTGGTGCACTGATCCCGCAGCTGAATCAACTTTAGGAGATGGTCCTGGCGCTTGCTGGACTTTCTTGGGCGACCTGAAGCCTTCTTCACAGCAATTGAACCTCTCCCCTTAAAGTTCTTGATGATCCTCTAAATCCTTGATTTAGGCGCAATCTTACTAGCAGCATTATCCTTGCCTGTGAATCCATTTTTGTTCAAAGCAATGATAACTGGGGCGTGATCACAAAACCATCAAACGTTTTGTAGCAAATAGTCAACAGGGTCGCAAGAAAAACAGATTTTTCAAAGGTTTTGTGGACTGATGAGATGAGAGTGACTCTTGACGGACCAAATGAATGGGCCCATTGTTGGATCAGTAACGTACACAAAGCTCCACTTCGACTCAGATGCCAGCAAGAGGTGGTGGGGTACTGGTATGGGCAGGTTTTATTAAAGATGAGCTAGTTGGACCTTTTCAGTTTGAAAATGGACTCAAAATCAGCTCTCAGACCTACTGCCAATTTTTAGAAGACACTTTCCTCAATCAGTGGTACAGGAAAAAGTCTGCATCTTTCAAGAAGACTTTGATTTTTATGCAAGACAACGCTCCATCACATGCATCAAAGTACTCCACTCCGTGGCTGGCCAGTAAAGGCCTTAAAGATGAAAAACTAATGACATGGCCCCCTTCTTCACCTGACTTAAAACCTATTGAGAACTTCTGGGACCTTCTTAAGCAGGAAATTTACAGTGAAGGTAAACAGTACACCTCTCTGAACAGTGTCTGGGAGGCTGTGGTTGTGGCTGCACAAAAAGTTGATTCTGACCAGATCAAGAAACTGACTGACTCCGTGAATGGAAGGCTTGTGACTGTTATCAAAAAGAAGGGTGGCTATATTGGTCACTGAGGTTTTCTTTCTTAAATTTCAGAAATGTTTATTTGTAAATTGAGTTTGTTTATTATTCTCACTTTAACAGGTGAAAATAAACAAGTGAGATGGGAAAATCTTTGTTTTTCATTTAGTTATAATAATAATATATATTATTATTAGAATATATAATAATTCTGCACACTAATAGTTGCCTAATAATGGTGTACATGTAGATATTCTCTTAAGAACGCCAAAACATCACTTTTCTGATGTTTGTATGCTAGTCCTTTTGTGGCAGGGCTGAATGCAGTGGAAATGTTTTTTGGGGATTAAGTTAATTTTCATGGAGAAGAGGGACTTTGCAATAATTGCAATTCATCTGATCACTCTTCATAACATTCTGGAGTGTATGCAAATTGCCATCATAAAAACTGAGGCAGCAGACTTTGTGAAAATTAATATTTGTTTAAGTCTCAAAACTTTGGTCATGGCTGTATATATATATGCAACCGACTCTGCAACAAGAACCAAAGAAAGCTAGTGGCCCTCACATTCTTACTATCCGAAATTCATTTTTGGATGCGTGTCTTTTGTTCTGAAATCTTCTCTGTCAGCCTAACTATTTCCCTGCGTGTATCACATGTGAATCCTTTGCCACTGACATAGAAGGCTACACTATACATGTGGAAAGCAGTGCAAGTGACAATGACAGGAGAAGAAGCCATGACTCACTGTGATTGTTGAATGATTTCTGACTTACCACAGGTGTTTTTAAGAATGGTTAGTCAATTATTTCATCAGAATGGTTACTTGTTTACTTATCAATAATTTATTTCTCACTATAAGTTTCCTGTTACTCCAAAACAGTTTCCACTGTATTTGGTGTTATCCCGAATGGTGTAATTATGTTATTTAAGGGCTATAACAGTGCTTTGACAAGTTCTGAAATGCCTCTCCCAGACCCAGTTGACACATATGTAGGTGGGATATGTCTTAAATCTACATTGAAAAATATCAGAAATACTCACTTTCTTTTTCTTAATGATTGTGTTTCCACTCCTCATTCTATTTCAAAATGGAATAGATCAGTGAAAAATATTTTGTGGAAAAAGGTTTGGATGCTTCCTAACAAGTATTTATTGGTAAATATGGTTCAACCGTAATGTAATGAAGCGACGAGAATACTTTTTGTACACAAAGAAAACAAAAATATCGACTTTATTCAACAATTCCTCTCCTCTGTCTCTCCCTACATCACCATAGTGCCATTTTGGAGAATATGAGCTGGACGCAGGTGGCGTACACTATACTGTGTCAGCCGCGCCACAAGGATATGTTTTCTGCATGTATTTACACTTTGGTTTGAAAGAAAACAGTGCATCAGTGCAGTGCGGCTGACACAGAAGAGTGTACGCCACCTGCGTCCAGCTCATATTGTCCAAAATGAGACAGAGGAGAGGAATTGTATAATAAAGCCGTTATTTTTGTTTCCTTCGTGTACAAAATGTATTCTCATCGCTTCATAACAAAACAGTTGAACTCATGGCAGATGGACTATTCTGATGATGCTTTTCATACTTTTCAGGACTTTGACAGTGTATTTTACTTGGCAGTCTATGGGACAGTCACAAGCCTCCCGGTTTTCATCCAAAATATTTTAAATTGTGTTCCAAAGAAGAACAAAGCTTTACGGGTTTGGAACAACATGGGGGTCAGTAATTAATGACAAAATTTTAATTTTGGGGTGGAGTATCTCTTTAACTAATCTACTTCTTTCCTTTTTTCCCTTCTGATTACTTTACTTAAATTAAAATGTCATGTGATAGTCTGTCTGATGAACTGTTAATGTAAATCACAAAAAGGTCATTTCTTATAAATTAACAAACTAATTTTTATTTAACGGAAAATAAGATTAAAGAATGAAATACTGTAAATCAAGAGTGAAATGAGTAAAAGAAAGTTCAAATGTCTATTTTCTTTCACATAAAATCACTTTTCGATCTTCTCAAATCAGACATTCCAAAACCTGATACTCAAATATAAATACTCAATTTGTACCAGTAAGAAAACAGTAATATAATTCTCCTTTGAGGTATTGTAATATAACAACAGAAATCAAAATGCAATATACACTCAGTATAAATCAAGTGAATAAACTATACCAAATATGTAATGTGGGCCCACACACACTCAATTTCAAAACCCGAAACTGTTGCAGGCCTGTGTCGTCACTTGAGAACAGTGTGGCCGTTAAAACCACATGCATCTGGAGTCTCACCAGCTGTCCTGTGAATGACAATGAATCCCACGATGCCAGAGGCATTCTATACTGCGTGGGGATTTGGAACACTACCTGGTTCCTCCATCCTATAGTCGTCTTCTTAAAAATTATTAATAAACTCTGGTCCATCATCACATAATAGTTTCATACTCTCCGTAACAGAACTGGAGATTACAGCGCGCACAGCATCAGTAACCAATATAAGTCAGTTTAAACTCTTAGTCAGAGCAGAACAAATTAAACAAGTTAAAGAAACATTCTGTAACACTTCCTACATTCGTTGAATATAATCTTTTAATATACAATTTCTTTCTGAATCAAGAAAAATTAAAGTGCGACATCACTTTCCGATCTGCCTCTATCTTCTCTCTTATCTCGCTTTCCTCCTGCTTCCAATCAGAACTCTCAGTGCCTTAGTAAAATAAAGACCAATCACAAATAAAAGAACATTCATGCTTGGCAAACCCACGTTAAATATTTACCATAATCTATGTATCACTTGTACACATGAAATTATATACCGTTATATGAGCTTATGCCATTTATAACAGTTTAACCCATGAATATCATATAATTTACATATTCAAAAATATGCATTTAGGAGATCATAAATAACCTTAGCTGGGCTACACTCTCCCCCTTCTGATATTCTCATGTCCCCAAGAGTTTACCTCCCTCCTACATTTGTATTAGGGTTTTGGGTTTGTAGTCAGTACTCCAACTAGCACATGAATCACATTTGGCTAAAGGATGACACCATAATGTGTTACATATAATACATACAAACAATAATATCTTCCATTAACTTCCGATAACTTGGAGGAGATGCATGTCTCCAACAGCCTTTTCCATTAATCATTGAAAAGTGGCCTGAGCCCTAATCACACCCTGTTGCATACGTTCAAATTGGTAGAAGCCCAGAGGGCAAATGATTGCTGTTTTTTCTTTATCCTCATCAGCCATTTCAATTTGGTAATATTCAGACAGTCTAAAGCATCCTCTATCCTAGGGGTGGTATATTGATCTGGGATGGTTCTGGCGTTTAGAGTCCGATAGTCAATATACATTCGAATGGCTCCATTCTTTTTCCTGGCAATGACTATTGGTGAAGCATACAGACTTTTAGATTCAGTTATAATACCTGCTGCCAGTAGATCTTTCATATGTCACCTGACATCATCGATGTCTGCTGGTGCAATTCTTCTAGATCGCTCACGAAAGGGTCGGGAATCATTTAGTCTTATGGTATGTTTCACGTCTTTAGCTTTCCCCACATCCCATTCAGTCACAGAAAACACAATTCCTTGCTCTGACAGTTTCAGTGTGACAGTGTCAGTGGGGGATACTTTAGCTATCACCATCCCTACAGGTATAGTGATGTCTCAGGAAGTGTCATTGCACACTAGCAATTTGAAACTATCCTCATTCAGGTCAGAATAATGGAGAAGCATAGGTGGAACAAGAATTCCAGCTGGAAGTTGGTTATCCTCAAATGCTTCAAGAAGAAAAAAATTTGTGACTCAGTTGTTTCTTCATTTCTACTTTGCACACAGCATACTTCTCACCTCTTGATGGTATGGTTAACCCTTCTGGTCCCATTCACAATATTTACCCCTCATCTGAGTCAGAAACCTCCACTTTCCCTTTGATCTGTGGCACATGTAGTTTAGGCACTTCTGATTGGATTCTCAACGAGTAAGCTTGATTGGAGACACTAGAGTCTAAGCTAAATGTAGTCAGTCACTGGAAGAAGTTCGCATTAGTTCCTACAATAACCGGAACCTGCTGAGTACTTTGCGGTTCTGGGCAAACCAATGCCAGGATAGAAATAGTCTCAGCTTCACCAGTGAGTATAGCAGGAAAGGAGATGTCTACCACTATGTAGCCCTTATATGGATAACTTGATTCACTCAGTCCCAAAATTGACAATCCAGCAAGCGGTTGAATAGGAACGTGGGACAAGTATTTGGAAAACCATTGTTCAAAAACAATAGTCACCTGCGATCTGCTATCAAGAAGGTCTGTACATGGACATCCATTCACCTTCACAGGAATGGTAGAAACAGGACCCACTAGTCCACTGGGGAGAGAACTGGCTTATTGTTGGCCATTTGACTCAAAGGATCAAAGGAACAATTAAGGCTGTTAGCAAAAAAACTGTCTCCAGTCAATCTGCTTCTCTCAGATTTGGCTTGCCGAAGAGAACACACTAGTTTCTGTATCACTAGCGTGGCATTTTCTGATTTCTCAATATTTAATTCAACTCTTGTTTTCTAGGGTCAGCTGATGACAGGAAAGAAGTGATCCCAGATGAGCCCCCATAAATGTGTAGTGCCCCCTACCCTCTTCTTTAATGGGTGGAGCACCGGGTTCTAATGATGTTTCTCCCGACTTAACTAATCTACTTACTTTCTTTTTTCCCTTCTGATTACTTTACTTAAATGAAAATGTTATGTGATAAGCTGTCTGATGAACTTTTTCTTCTTCTTTCACTTATCAGGGGTCAGGTCACGGGGGCAGCAGTCTAAGCAGAGACGCCCAGACTTCCCTCTCCCTAGACACTTCCTCCAGCTCTTCTGGGGGGATACCGAGGCACTCCCAGGCCAGCTGAGAGACATAGTCCCTCCTGCGTGTCCTTGGTCTTTCCTGGAGCCTCCTCCCAGTGGGACGCACCCTGAACACCTTCCCAGGAAGGCGTCCAGGAGGCATCCGGAACAGATGCCCGAGCCACCTCAGCTGGCTCCTCTAGATGTGGAGAAGCAGCGGCTCTACTCTGAGCTCTTCCCAAGTGGACGAGCTCCTCACCCTTTCTCTAAGGGAGCGCCCAGCCACCCTACAGAGAAAGCTCATTCCGGCCGCCTGTATCTGGGATCTTGTTCTTTCAGTCATGACCCACAGCTCATGACCATAGGTGAGAGTAGGTACATAGATAGACCGGTAAATTGAGAGGCCGCCTGTATCTGGGATCTTGTTCTTTAGGTACTTGAACTCCTCCACTTAAAGCAGGAGCTCTCCATCAACGTGAAGGGGACAAACCACCCTTTTCCGGCTGAGAACCATGGCCTTGGAGGTGCTGATTCTCATCCCAGCCGCTTCACACTTGGCTGCAAACCGTCCCAGTGCATGCTGAAGGTCCTGGCTTGATGAAGCCAACATCATCTTCAAAAAGCAGAGATGAAATCATGTGGTCCCCAAACTGGACACCATCCGGCCCCTGGCTGCACCTAGAGATCCTTGTAGAAAAAAATAATGAACAAGACAGATGATAAAGGGCAGCCTGCCAGAGTCCAACATGCACTGGGAACAAGTCTGACTTACTGCCGGCAATGCGAACCAAGCTCCTGCTCCAGTCGTACAGGGACCGCACAATCCTTAGCAGAGGGCCCCGGACCCCATACTCCTGGAGCACCCCCCACAGGATGCCACGAGAAACACGGTCAAATGCCTCCTCCAAATCCACAAAGCACACGTGGATTGGTTGGGCAAACTCTCATGAACCCTCCAGCACCCTGGAGGTGGTATAGAGCTGGTCCAGTGTTCCACGACCGGGACGAAGACTGCATTATCCCTCCTGAATCCAAGGTTCGACTATTTGCCGAATTATCCTCACCAGTACCCTGGCATTGATTTCCCCGGGGGAGGCTGAGGAGTGTGATCCCCCTGTAGTTGGAACACACCCTCTGGTCCCCCTTCTTTAAAAGAGGGACCACCTCTGCCATTCCAGAGGCACTGTCCCCGACCGCCACACGATGCTGCAGAAGCGTGTCAGCCAAGACAGCCCCACAACATCCAGGGACTTGAGGTACTCAGAGCAGATCTCATCCACCCCCGGTGCCTTGCCACTGAGAAGCTTCTTAACTACCTCTGTGACTTCAGCTTGGGTGATGGACGAGTCCACCTCCGAGCCCTCGGCCTCTGCTTCCTCAATGGATGACATGTCGGTGGGGTTGAGGAGATCCTTGAAGTACTGTATTCCTTCCACCATCAGACGATATCCACTGTTGAGGTCAACAGCTGGCCACCTCCACTGTAAACAATGTTGGCAGGGCACTGCTTCTCCCTCCTGAGGCACTGTACGGTTTGCCAGAATCTCTTCGAGGCCAACTGGTAGTCCTTCTCCATGGCCTCACCAAACTCCTCCCAGACCCAAGTTTTTGCCTCCACAACCACCTGGCATGCCAGTACCCATCAGCTGCCTCAGGAGTCACACAAGCCAGCCAGGCCTGGTAGGACTCCTTCTTTAGTTTGACGGCATCCCCTACTTCCGGTGCCCACCACCGGGTTCAGGGATTGCTGCCTCGACAGGCACCGGAGACCTTACGGCCACAGCTCAGAGTGGCCGCGTTGACAATGGAGGTGGAGAACATAGTCCACTTGGACTCAATGTCTCTAGCCTCCCTCTGGATCTGGTCGAAGCTCTGCTGGATGTAGGAGTTGACGATCTCTCTGACAGAGGACTCTGACCCGTTCCCAACAGACCCTCACAGTACGTTTGGGTCTGCAGAGTCTGTCCAACTTCCTCCCCCACTATCGGATCCAACTCACCACCAGGTGGTGATCAGTTGACAGCTCCGCCCCCTTCTTTACCCGAGTGTCCAAGACATACGACCGGAGGTCAGACGAAACGACCACAAAGTCGATCATTGACCTCTGGCCTAGGGTGTCCTGGTGCCATTTGCACTGATGGACACCCTTATGCTTGAACATGGTGTTCGTTATGGCCAAACTGTGACTTGCACAGAAGTCCAATAACAGAACACCACTCGGGTTCAGATCAGGGGAGCCATTCCTCCCAATCACGCCCCTCCAGGTGTCACTGTCATTGCCCACGTAAGCGTTGAAGCCCCCCAGTAGAACGACGGAGTCCCCGGTCGGAGCACTTTCCAGCACCCCTCCCAGAGACTCCAAGAAGGCTTGGTACTCTACACTGCCATTCGGCTCGTAAGCACAAACGACAGTGAGAGACCTGTCCCCGACCCTAAGGCGCAGGGAAGCGACCCTCTCAGTCACCGGGGTAAACTCCAACACATGGGGGCTGAACTGGAGAGCTATGAGCAATCCCACACCAGCCCACCGCTTCTTACCACGGGAAACTCCAGAGTGGTAGAGAGTCCAGCCTCTCTCAAGGGGCGTGGTTTCAGGACCCAAGCTGTACGTGGAGGTGAGCCTGACTATCTCCAGCCGGTACCTCCCAACCTCCCGCACAAGGGACATTCCACGTCCCTAAGGCCAGTTTCCGTGTTCACAGATTGGGTTGTCGGGGCCAGTATAAATCACGTGAATAAACTATACCAAATATGTAATGGGGGCCCACACACACTCACACAATTAGAAAACCCCAACCTGTTGCAGGTCTGTGTCGTCGCTTGAGAACGGTGTGGCTGTTAAAACCAACAAATGGCCTCTTCGAGAGCTAAATAAACATACGAATGTACTGTGTCTCTGTGTGCTGACATTCACGCTGTCCACTGATCGCGTTAGGAACTCCACAAGCTGTCCGCTGAATGACAATGAATCCTGCGATGATAGATGAATTCTAAACTGTGTGGGGATTTACATTCTGTAACACTTCCTACATTCTCTGAATATAATCTTTGATCACTTAATCAGCGGTTATTTTACTATTTCTTTCTGAATCATGAAAAATTTATGTGCGAAATCACTTTCTGATCAGCCTCCATCATCTCTCTCATCTTGCTCTCCTCCTGCTTCCAATCAGAACTCTCAGTGCCTGCATAAGGGCAAGACTAAGTCAAATAAAGACCAATCACAAATAAAAGAACATTCATGCTTGTCAAATCCACGTTTTGAGCCAGTACATCTCACATAAACATTTACCATAATCTATGTATCACTTGTACATGTGAAATGATATACCATTATATGAGCCCATGGCATTTATAACAGTTTAACCCATGAATTTCAGAAATATTTTCATATTCAAAAATATGCATTTAAGAAGATTATAGATAACCTTAGCTGGGCTACATAAACATAGATGTGAACTGTACTTTTTGTGACTTGCAACCAGAGACTGTCCTGCATCTTTTTTGGCTTTGTGTTCATAAGAAAACTTTGGCAAGACATTTGTCAGTTCATTGTAAACTTCATAACATTTACCCCCCACCCCCCTGGGTCCCCCCCCCCACACACACACACACAATAACATTTACACACAACCCCCCACACACACATGCACACTTCTATTACTTTCAAGAAGATATTAAAATTTATATTAAATCTTTATCTATCTCCTGTAACAAAAAGGCAACTTTAAATGCGTGCTCACTTTTTGATGTTTTTGTATTATTTTTATCTGATAATTATTTAATGTTTTGAAGGAAAGGTATGTTTTGGTTGTGTGATCTGTTTATTTATTCATTTATTTTATCTTATTTTTTCTCATTTACTTATTTATTTATTTTTCTACTCTTTCTCTTTTTATTAGTAATTGCTGTATATTGTTTGGTCATCCTTGAACCCCTGGCTCTTTTCCTTGGCACATGTTCTGTCACAATTGTATTTATGAAGGAATGTTAAATTAATAATAAATAAATAAATAAATAAAAACTTACCACAGGTGTTTGATGAACTGTGAAAAATGCGCTGCGTTAGCAGTTTAGATTAAAAGAGAACAATGTCAAATTTTGATAATATCAGAAATATAGTGAGAATTAAGTTATATTTTAGCAGTTTAAACAACAGAGAGTGATAGTAAGATTCCTACAGAAAAACAAAGCTGCATGGAGCTACATTCGCAAACCAGTATGACAGACAGGAACCAGAAGTCCCCATCAACCCGTGTTAAATGCACAATCTGACCTGTGTTGCAGCCTGGAATTAAACCACACAACATGCTGGTTTTGTTTGGAAGGTTTTTTTTTTTTTTGAGTTTTGGTTCCTTGCCACTATCACCTTTGACTTGCTTATTTGGGGATGCTTCATTTCTGGCAATATTGTTGAGTTGATTGCACAGACACTATTGGAAGAGAGCTGAACTGGATGATGACATCACTGAATCATCAATGAACTAACTTTAAATGAAAAAAATATACAGTTTGTTTTTATTGTCCTCTTGCATTATTGACAAACTGTTTTCCTGTTTGACACTGTAAAGCTGCTTTGACACAATCTGTATTGTATAAAGCACTACATAAATAAAGGCGACTTGACTTTACAATGTAGTACAACTTTCTGAACAAATGACTCTAATGAGATAAATAGACATTGGGCCTCATTCATGAAACACACGCAGAGCGAATTTTTGTGTAAATCGTTCGTAAAGACGTTCTGATGTAAACTTTCAAATTCATGAAAATGTTCGTATTTTCAAAATGTTAGTTGATACGAAATGTACACCTGCTCCCTACCACGTGTAAATGCTCTGTGTGTTCTTTTTGGCAAACTGAATTTTGATGCAATGCCATAAATGGGGAAGTCGTGGCCTAGTGGTTACAGAGTTTGACTCCTAACCCTAAGGTTGTGATTACCACGAGTACCACGACTGCTCCCTGGGTGCCGCAGCATAAATGGCTGCCCACTGCTCCGGGTGTGTGTGTGTGTGTGTGCATGCGTGTGTGTGTGTGTACGCACACTTTGGATGGGTTAAATGCAGAGCACGAATTCTGAGTATGGGTCATGTCACGTCACTTTTTTTTAATATATAATTACAGGGCCCTTGCCCTCTTTTTAATTTTAATGTATTTATTTTTACATTTTTAATTAATTAATTTATTATTATTATTATTTTTTATTTTATTTTTTTTGCAGTTGAGTTGATAATTGTAAAAGGCAGCGCTCGTCACTGTCACTATTTACCCAACCGTAAATAGAGTAGGGGTGGGACAAATTTCTAAACATCCTACTTGTACAACAACTGCCTACAACGATTGAGAAGTCAATATTACTGGTTACTGCTTTATTATATATATATATAGTACAATTTTTAAAACAAATTGGAATTTATTAACATACGCATGTTTAACTATCAAATCCATTGATTTGATATCCAAAGGCCTATTGATCACAACCAGTGAAGTTCCAGTCTCTAGTAGTTTATTCTTATGAATTGGTTATTTTCAGTAAATCAAAACATTCAGCACTACCAGTGTAGTCCGATTCCTGAACGCTTAATGAACTGGAATGATTAAAGTATTTATGATTCTGTCATGCCATGTCCTGAAACTTTAACTTTATATGGATACACAAGAATTAAACAATTATTGAATTAAATTCATGTGTACTGCTTATATGCATTAATCTGAAGACCCTTTATAATGAGACTGACAAACCTTGGGAAGAATCTTGCTGCAGATGTACCTGAAATTAAACATTCCAGCAGGGTTAAATCAGGTTTACTCAAAAAGAAACATGTTAACATGAGCCCCCACCCTATGACTTGTTTCTCTTTGAAATAGCACAATCATGTTAAGCAGGATGGCATATTCGTGTTTTATGAGGAGATTTACTTTATGATTATGCGGCATGTCTGAAAAGCATGGTCTGGGAAATTGTTTGATCTTGAAAGCTTTCAACTTTGTAGGATGAAAAAGATTGATTGCAGATTTGTTTTTTCTTGAGTATACTGAAGCCTCACTATACTTCAAATTTCCTTTTATGTGTTTAAGTAGAGCCCCATATTGCACAGCTGTGTGTTGCAGGGGTGTAGAACCAAAAGTCTGAAAAGTGGGGTGGGACACACATTATAAACCTTATCAGCTTTGCCTCTCTCTATTTATATTTAACACCAACATGTCAGGAAAAATAAAATATGACTTGTAAACTCAATCAGGTGCAGCTAATCACCTTCTCAGTGGCACACAAACCCATTTGACTTTCAACTGTGATCAGCTGTGGTCATTTTGATTAGCTCAGCATGTCACGAAACAATCTCAGAGGCAATATGAAGATCCAAAAGCAGCATTTATTATCCACAAAATGTCAAAAAAAACAAAAAAACAAAAAAACACCACACACACACACGGTAATCCAGAAGGCAGCAGTCCACAAAAATAAACAGAGACAGGGTGACAAACATGGCAGAGCAGACGGGACTGTAGACTAGGGCTCTGGAGTGGACTCTGAAATGAACTCATAAAATTGAGTGGGTTCTGGAGTAGACTCTGAGGGCTCCTGGACTGGAGCGAGCTCTGGAGTGGACTCTGAAGGCTTCTGACTGGAGCAGGCTCTGGAGTGGACTCTGAAGGCTCCCTGACTGGAGCCGTTTTATGACTGGACTCTGAAGGCTCCCCGACTAGAGCGGACTCTGGAGTGGACTCTGAAGGCTCCCTGACTGGAGCAGTTTCATGAGTGGACTCTGAGGGCTCCCCATGTGGGTTGGGTTTTGGGGTGGGGTTTTGGGGTGGACTCTGAAGGTTCTGAAGGTTCACGGACTCTGAGGGCTCCCCAACTGGAGCGGGCTCTGGAGTGGACTCTGAGGGCTCCTGGACTGGACTGGAGTGGGCTCTGGGTCAATAGGAATGGGCCTTGTTTCTCGATCTTTGCTTGTGAGATAAAGACAATGAAGCACCAACATGTAAAAACAACTGTGTAAAAATCACTGAGTTGGAAAAAGGATCATCCCCCTCCTAAAAAAATGACTTGTAAACTCAATCAGCCGTAGCTAATCACCTTCTCAATGGCGCACAAACCCATTTGACTTTCAACTGTGATCAATTGTGGTCATTTTGATTAGCTCAGCATGTCACGAAAATCTCAGAGGCAATATGAAGATCCAAAAGCAGCATTTATTATCGACAACAAAAGGTCCAAAAAAACAAAGCAAACAGCAAAAAAAAAGAAAAAAGTAATCCAGAAGGCAGTAGCTCACAAAAATAAACAGACAATGTGACAAAAACATGTAGTGCAATACTACAGCAAATTAAAACTCTATTCGCATGGGATTAGTATTATCTAGGGACCTTGTGTGATTTTGAAATTACCCTCCCACATCTGAATTTCATGTGGTGCATTCGCACGGGATAAGCGAAGCCTGTGAATAATAATAATATAGTTTTTTGCACTTTATTTAGATTTAACCAGGTTAAAATAATATCTCAAGCTTTACGCTTGGTTTATTTGTAACACATTAACTTCAAAACCTTTTCAGCTTTCTCTTTCTGCAAATTGTATGGTGTAGCGATATGACAGCACCCAAAATACTATTAAATGCTCCAACGCAGCTCCATTCTTCGCGAAAGATGGATAAAAAGGCGCACAGGAAACAAAAACCTCGAAAAAATTATATACAACCCGCCAAATCCAGGCCAAATCACAGAGATGTTGATTCGCACAGGACTAATATTATCACAGGACCTCTGTGTTCAGCAAAATACGGTAGGTCTTTTGCAGGGGAATTTTTACTTTACAAAGTATGTTGGCCGATTCGCACGGGATTAAGATCACAGACAACCTCCGCAATTATTACAAATGACTGGAGGTCACCAGGTAACAGTAATCCCGTGTACGAATAGGGCTTAAGATGAACAAAACATGGTGTTTATAGGTACACTAACAAGACTAAATGACACACAGCTGGAAAACAATAAACCTGATAAATAGAGCAAAGGTTTATGGGAAATTAAGTCCACAAGCAATAACAGTGACCTGGGAGGCCCTCTGGTGGCTGTCATGGGCACTCCAGCAGATGGCTGTGACACAGCATGACAAGAGCTTTCCTGGAGCATTTCAGTCCTTGGTAGTGGAAATGATGCAAACCATGAGCGTCGCTAGGCCATTTAAAATTAACATTTTAAGATTAGCTCCATAAACATGAACACAAATTCATATTCACCTCAGTTCCCCCTTTAAATTTCATATGAAAACGGCGACAGGCTCCTCCCCGTCTTTCAGCGCATTCTTTTTCAATCCAGAGGACCACAGCAGCGCAGAGCGAGAAACAGAAGACAAGGTGTGTGTTTATCGACAGATTGTTATAATATCTGCATCTGTGCAGTTCTTTGTCATAAATACAGTTTACAAAATATCATGGGGGAGCAATCAGTTCCCCATCTACTATATAGTTTTCGCTGCATTCACCCCTCATCACACCACATGTTTCCTCCAGTGACAATGAAGCACATATGAATGTATATACTTTATAAAACGATGTTATAATTTTAATTTGAATAAACTGTATATATATATATATATATATATATATGTGTGTGTGTGTGTGTGTGTGTGTGTGTGTGTGTGTGTGTGTGTGTGTGTGTGTATATGTATTTTTTTTTTGTATATGTATGTATATGTGTGTCAGCCCAAAAAGCGGAATCCAGTGGCCTGGTCAAAGGTTTAATGTGTATTCGGTCTTTTATTTGCGCTTCTGAATTTATCAGGATTTAGTTTGAATTTTAGTCTAGCTCCGTGTTCAATCTGACTCCAATTTCACGTGATCATTAAATGAGGGCAATATTTCTATCAAAAGCTGATCACAGATATCGATTGTTTATTAATTTAGATATTTGAGTATCCTGAAAATCCCATACTTTCAATTATTCATTCACTGCAGACCCGGTATCGCTTTAGTAGTAGCATTTCGGCCGATTGAATGCTCTTCCCGGACACAAACTCGTCAGTCTGATCTTAAACATTGGATGCAGGGTAAATATCTTCCTTTAAGTCGGTCGCGCCCTGCTTACTCGTAACAAAAAAGCATAGTTGTTTTTATGTATTTACGAAAACTGCAACTTATTTAAGACCGTGATAGTCAGAAATCGAAATGGACTTAATTGATGTGCCCCATGCTCCATCTATTAAACCTTTTGTATGAACAATCCTGAACACAGATTTGAGGTAATACCTTCGCTTTAATCTACTAGTAATAACGAATTAAGAATAATGCAGAATAAATCAAATATAACAATTTATTATCAGTCAGGTAAAATTGTATCATGCCAATTACATAATGAAAATAATTCGAAGACAATTTAGAAAGGATAGTGTAATTGTAAATCACACTGTAGTTGTGTTGCAACTTTGCTTCTGCACAAAGACACTGTAGCCATATTGGGAACGGCCAAGTGATCCATGCAGGAGGCATACAAATTTAACATAGTCAAACATGTAACAGTTATCCTAATTTAAGACACATGGTCTAAAATGCATAGCAAAGCACTCAGGTGTTTTAGAGAATAAACTTAACTAGCCAATGTGTACATGTAGTAGAACAAACAACTATACAGTGTGCTCTATAGGCACAATGTGTTTAACACAATTACATTTTTGAATAAATAATAGTATACCTGACTTCAGGAAGATACATAGTATGGAGCATATGAAATACACTCCACACTACGGGCTTTCTGTCTACAGAATCGCCTAGTAGTGCATGCTCGGCGCCATCTTGGATATATATATTGTTTTGTCACTTCCCTTAAATACTCAGACCAGACAACAAAGTTCTTTAGGTTCCCGTGATCACATCAGGGTCATACCTGGCTGGGAGATAAACATTCTCAAAGACCCCTAAAGGGGGACACACCCCCTTCACAGCAGAACACAATTCTACAAAAGTTTTCAATCTCTCTTATAATACAAGTGACTACTGTGAAATTGAGACCAATTTACCAATCACACAGAGACCTTTAAAATGACAGCAAACATGAAAAGTTTACAATTATGAATCCTGAAGATATAGTAAATGTTTTATGTGAACGTAACATTTTTTAGTTGCCTGGACCATGTGCCCTGGGGAAAGGATGGGTGAAGGTACCAAAGAGCAAATGGTCTTTCTTCCAGATCTTCCTATCTATTTGTTTGGCTCCACGAGGAGATCAAAGCCCATTGTCTTGTTGCATTTGCATTTGCATTGTGAGAGTTCCTGAATGTTTGTCTTTACAAAGAATTCATTTCATAAGGAAATAATTTCACTCCTTACACCCCGGAATCGCCCCTGATGCAATCAATCAACTATGGGTGGCAAGGCACTGTCAAAAGATCTCCAGAATAAAGTTGTGGACAGGCACAATTCAGGGGATGGATACAAAAACATTACATAGGCTTTATCAGTGTCTAGAAGCACAGTGTGTTTGGTACAACACAGACCCTCCCTAGATCAGGACGTCGCTCCAAACTGGATAAAAGAGCCAGGAAGAAACTGGTCAGAGAGGCTACCAAGAGGCCTACAGCAACTCTGAAGCAGTTGCAGGAATTTATGACAAAGAGTGGTCATTGTGTGCATGTGACAACAATATCACAAATTCTCCACAAATGTGGCTTGTATGGGAAGGTTGCAAGAAAAAAGCCACTCCTCAAGAAAAGAAACATGCCCTCACGACTGAGCTTTGCCAAAACACAGATTGAAGATTTTGAGACAGATGAGACTAAAATTGAATTATTTGGCCTCAACACCAAACAATGTGTCTGGCAGAAATCCAATGAAGCTCACCATCCAAATAACATAATTCCTACAGTAAAGCATGGAGGTGGTAATGTCCTGTTATGGGGGTGTTTCTCTGCAGCAGGGACTGTAGAACCTGTCAGGATAGAAAGAAAAATAGATGGGGCAAATTATGGTCAAATTCTTGAGGAAAATCTGCTCTTCCTCTACCAGGAACTTGTCAATGAGAAGAAGGTTTACGTTCCAACATGACAATGACCCAAAGCACACAGCAAATTTTTAATCTACACTCTAAAAAATCCTGGGTTGTTTCAACCCAACTTTGGCTCAAATATGGACTAACCTAACTTTTGGGTTAAAATTTTAATTTAAAAATTTAACCCAACAGCTGGGTTAGGCCATATTTTGACCCAAAGTTGGGCTGAAAAAAATCCAGCATTTTTTTTAGGGTGGACAGTAAAAACTCCGGATTCTTATTGGCTTGATGAGTTTCCCAGTGAGTAAGCATCTTTTCACTGCCTGGCGGTCTGGATAAAACTAACCTAAAGAATGCTAGTGAATAAGTGTGTGAATGCAGATGTATATCAACAGCTTTCTGGGTGTACTAAAAGACACTTGTCTAGACTGTAATTAGGTTAGATTTAAATAGCCTGTTTTATAGCTCTCTCAAGGAGGTGGCCATATGTCGCTAAGCTCAGAAAATTTGGCTTCCCTAACTTGTGATGGGAGAGCTACAGAAGCATGCTGGTGTGTTATTAACTTTGGCAAGACAACAGTAGAGTCAAGCAGAAGCATTTTTCTCTGACCAGGAAGGGCCTGCTGGGTGGTGTTTACATGTGGCCAAAATCTGGAGATAGAAAAGGTGGAACAGCTCTGGTTCAGATCTACAGATGCAGCAGTGAGTGATAAGAAGTTGAAAATGGAAAAGGAATCCTTTTTTCGACATTTTCTGATAAGTTTACGGACATTTCTTTCAACGCTAAAATAACAAAATTCAATAATTCAAAATTATTCAAAAAATGGCTTAAACACCTGAAAAACCAATAATGAAAAATCCTTTATATTAGTACATATATTAGTATATATACACCTCATTTGTCCCTATTGTTACAGACTTTTTTTCATGAGTGTATATTATATATAAAGGCATGTCTATATTTTAGCATATTTGCATTGTAAATAAGAATGTAATGTAATAAGCACCCATCTTGGATTGTGTGTTTTTTTTTTTTTTTTTTTTTTTTTTTTCTCAATCTTGTAAATCTGTTGGGACATAACTGAAACTAGTAGTGACACTACTAACAAGTACATTCAGTAGCATGACAAAACCTTAGGTGTTTTCAAACAAAGAAGTATTTTCAATTACAAGCAACTTTCCCAGCAAATTCCACTGTAGTGTGACAAAGATCTACATTCCTGTCTCTTATCACAGCATATTATACAAAGATATATAGTCAAGCAATACGAGACAATTAAAAATGTTCACCTAAATAATCTAAGGTTTTGAACTGGGTATTTTACTTAGTTATTTAGTTATTTAATATGGTTCAATTTAAATTAAGTGGTTGTGGTTAAATATTATTTTGATTAATAGATGTTGTATTTATTTTGTATTTTTTTTTTTTTTTTTTGATATATTAAACAATAACTTATATTATAATATTTAGTTAAATGGGACAATTCATTTGCATTCTTTCGAATCAGTTTATTTTTTTTTTTTTTTAGAAATACCTGCTTGAACATTGTTAACAACATTGCTCCCTTGAAGATTAAGCGTTCTATTAAAAAATCTGCTCCTTGGTTTAATGGCTCTATTCGTTCACTCCAACGAGCAGAACGGAAATGGCATAAGGACAGGTTGCAGGAGTCCTATGACATTTTAAGGGAGTCTTTCTCTGTTTTCCAGAAAGCCTATAAGTCTGCTAAATCTAAATTTCTTTCAGAGATCGTAACAAAAAGTTATACTGTTTAGTCAAAGTTATTTTTATTTTTATTTATTTATTTTTTTTTTTTTTTGACTTTGGTGATCTGGACCTGGGCGACTTAAGTTCTTATGCTACTCCATGTGTGAAAAATCTAGGTGTGTTATTTGATTCCGGTCTCAAGTTTGATAAACAAATTCATTCTGTTGTTAAATTGTTTTTATCATCTATGACATCTTGCAAAATTTAAATCTTTTCCATGCAATAGTTATCCATGCATTCATTACTTCACGCCTTGATTACTGCAATTCACTCTATTATGGAGCAAACCAATCATCTATTGGCTGTCTTCAAATGGTTCAAAATGCTGCAGCCAGGCTGTTGACTGGTAGTCAAAAATTTGATAATATTAATCCCATTTTAACTTTTCTGCACTGGCTACCAGTCAAACTGAGAATAGAATTTAAAATGTTTTTGTTTTTAAAGCACTACATGGCCTAGCACAAAAGTATCTATCTGACATTCGACGTTGTCACAACCCATCTAGGTCACTTAGATCCGGCAACCTTGGTTTGAGACGTGGAGCTTTTGCGACAGCAGGCCCCAAATTCTAGAATAGACAACCAGTACCAATCCGAATGGTGTCATCACTCTCCTCTTTTAAATTTAAACTTAAAACACATTTTCTTAGTGTGGGTTTCCAATGTATAATTTTAGTTTTATGTTTGTTTCTTTATAGATTGCAATTTTTTTATTTTTATGTGTGCATCTTGATCTGTACAGCACTTTGGTCAACCTTGGGTTGTTTTTAAATTTGCTAAATAAAAAAAAAAAAAAAAAAAAAAAAATAATAATTATTCAGCAGCCATTACTCTGGACTTCAGTGTCAATGATTCTTCAGGAATCATTCTAAAATGCTGATTTGTTGCTTAAGAAACATTCATTTGTGGCAAGTTGTGGCCTAATGGTTAGAGAGTTGGACTTGTAACCCAAACTGGCAGGGATTGTAGGTGGGGGGAGTGAATGTACAGCACTCTCTCCCACCTTCAATACCATGACTGAGGTGTCCTTGATGTTCTTTTTTTTGTTTGTTTGTTTTTTTTTTTGTTTTTTTGTTTTTTTACATTATGAATGTCTTTACTGTCATTTTTGATCTGTTTAATGGGTCCTTGCTGAATAAAAGAAAAAGAAAAATCTTATTGTCCCTAAACTTTTAAACAGTACAGTAAAATAAAATAAAAATAACTTCAATGTAAGTGTACAAGCTATATAATATGACAAGTAGCTAACTACTTAGGGTGGCTTTCATATATTAATAATGTTTCTGTAACAGTTGTTTCTGTAACAGATATGCCCCACATTTATTTAAACTAACAAGACTTGTTAAATGAATCAGTATCTAAGCCTCCTGTACTGTGGCAGTGGTGTTCCATTCACTTCACACAAAATGAGCTTTTAAATGTTAAATGTTATTAATTAGCAAACAGATTGTTTGGGCTCATTAAAACAAGACACGTGATGGTAGTTAAATGCAGTGTTGACAGGAAACATACCTTTGGGCAATGACGTACAGTAAACCATGACTCAAATTGATTCAATTAAATAAATCTCATGCCTAGCTCACAACTTGATGAAAACAACCCAATAAATAGCTTGGAATTTCTGAAAACTATTTAAAACCTTTGTTCACTGACTCCCACAGATCTACTCCAAGTTCATCTAGATATTCTAGAGTTGGTGAGAGCTAAGTAGGAACATCACTAGCTTCCTAAACCCATAGTGCTGTTGTCAGCATACTAATTAACCTCTGCCTTAAAGATCAAGGATCAAAATGGCATCAGTAAAGTGAACAACCTGGAGCAAGATTTATACCTGTCACATCCAATTGTTACAGCTCCCACATCCTTGTAATTAAGTGTGAAATTTATTAGCGTTTCTAAGTGAAAATTGTGTCCACACCATTTTTTTCAGTGTAATAATAATAATATTAATACTGAGCATAAACATTTTATGCCATTAAAGCCAATAAGGTTACCAAAACATAACTTCCAGGTTTAAATGAATATATTGTACAAAGACAGTATACTGCAGTTCAGATTTGCTGTATTCCCTAGACACATGATTATTTCCATCCACCGCTTCTTGTAATAATTAGAGTTGACTTTAACTTACTGCATAGACACCCTGGTGTCCGCTAATGAAAACAAAGTCTTTTGTTATGGGAGAGTTACAGCATAACTAATTGAATTTACCCTGGTACCACTCCAACAAATGATCATGTCAGATCCCTCTCAGAAAAAAAAAAAAAAAATGGCAAGCTTGAGATGTGCTGTAATTGAGGTGGACGGAGGAACAATTACAGTAGTCTTATTGTCAAACAGTCCATGATCTTCTCTGAGCTGAGGGAGACCTTTTACTAGTTGGGGTCACAGGGCCAAGTACAGAAGCATACGAGAGCAGTGTAGGAGTGGGTATTGGAACCTCATGCTTTGCAAATACCATGTCTACATGAGCCCACATTCTCATAATTTCTTACCTTTTGCCAATATAGCAAGCAGACAGTCTTCAGTTTAATAGCATGTTTAGGTTTACTGCCATGTGTTTAGAAACTTTTAATGGGCACATTTAATTAGCAACATTTACAGGCTGTAATGAGAGTTGATAATAGGCTTTTTTACTGTCTGAAAATAAGCATTGATGGGGGGTGATTAGTAAAGGTGAAAGGTCATCTAATTAACAATTACTTGGATAAGTGGTACAGACTTTCAAAGTGTCTTTAGCTCCATCACCTCGCCTTGATGTCAAATCAATCAATTAACATTAATCTGTTTTATTGCTGTAACTTGTTTTGAATGAACATGAATATGCAGAAAATAACATAAGCAGCTATTTTAGATGGCTGTTTTAATAGAGAAACATGTCCAGTTGACAATAATGCACAACTTACGCATGTTTATCAGATGTTGGATCTGATTTAAAATAATTTTTTTTTTTTTTACAAAAGTATAACAAAAGTAGATGTTTTATATTCATATAATTTATATTCTTAGAATTTATATTGTTATATTATATTTTGTTAAATTTATTCATCAAGTATAGTCCAAAAGATTGTTGATGGCACACATCATGGCAGCCATTGGGAGAAAATAAAGCAATGCTTTAAGTTCATTCACATGCCGAATTACTTCCAGGAAATAAATTTGATTTTAAACAAGTGCTTTTACTTTAGATGTCTGGCAGAGAAATTACATTAAGGATCGCATTGTACATATGTTGACATTTCACAAATGTAATTAGATTTTATTTGGGGCAACTGAAAATACATATACAGTATACATATATGCACCTGTAAGTCCACTGATGTGCAGAAGTTCATGATCATGGCACATATATGAAGCTAGATCGAAGCATGAAGTAGGGTGGCTGAAAAAAAATGAAAAACCCAAAAATATGGTCCTATTTTATAGTCATGGTCAGATTTATTAGCACCCTTGGTAAATATGAACAAAGAAGCCTGTAAAAATAAATCAGAATTATTTATCCTTTTGATCTTTCATTTAAAAAAATAAAATAATCACAATAAATCACAAAAATCAACAAGTAAAACAAGTGAAAGTTGTGGGTTCTCTAATACACATTGGCCACAGTTACTGGCACCCCTAGAAATTCTTATGAGTAAAATATCTCTGAAGTATATTCCCAATTCAAATTTACATATTTACAACACTGGGGTGTGAACATGAAAATGTCCAGCCATGGCAGACCAGGACTATATGAGGTCACACTATAGTCAAATTAAATTAATTATCCATCACGATGAGTAAAACCTAAGAATATAGTTCTGATATGCAAAAAAAAAAAAAAAAAAAAAAAAAAACATTACACTTAAAGAAAGTAAAACAACTAAAGCACTGTAAATTCCCATTTCCCCCATCAGGGAAATAATTAAGAAGTTCCAATCAACAGGAAATGTAACAAATCTGTCTGTATCTATATTGTCTCAATGCAAGGCAAAGAGGATAGTTTGAGTGGCCAAAGACTCTCCAAGGATCAGCTGCTGTGAGGGTGTGGGTGTGTGTGTGTGTGTGTGTGTGTGTGTGTGTGTGTGTGTGTGTGTGTGTGTGCGCGCGCGCTACGCTTAGCTGTTATTCTGTTGTACAATAAACTGTATGCTGATGGTAAACATCATGCTGTCTTTCTCTATATTTCAAAGACATCCATCAAATCAATCGTCAGTTCTGCAAGAGCTCCAATACTACAATTTCTTCCAGAAGGATCCCAAATGATTATGACACAAAGATGAATCTACATTAATGTATCTTCCACTGTTTTACGACCCAACACTTCTGGTTACAAAAACAATGACAGTCACCCTCAGCGAGGAACACTGTGAGTTATGTCTGTTCTCTATGGTATGCTGACAATGTTGCACTAAAGCAATTACCAGTGTTATTGCATAAGGCCATTGGGGAGGGTTAGAAGATATGCAGTCATTGGATAAGATCGGGAACTAATGTGCCGGCTCCTCAGGCGACATTTACAAATGTCTCTCTCTATCTTGTACTCGCCATCTGCTAGGTGCGCTTCATAATGTTCCAACAGTTTTGTTACACAATCACGTCATATCACGTGTGAACCCATTTACAGCTCCTGTTCTTACTGTTCTAGGAAGTGCAGCTTGGGGTAAAGAAATAGATCTCAGAAAGAGATGGGAAGTTTAAAATAAAAAAAAAATACAAAATCTGGATGAATAGATGAGGATGAGTAAGAGAAAATAAATCTGAATGTACATCATAAAAAAATACAGTAAAATGTATTAAAAATATATATATATTTTCTAATATACAACACTTAATTCTGGTTCTCAAATTGTATTAATTGTGGGGAACTTTTAGTGACTCTTTCTGCAGCTTAGATCAATACATTTACATTAAAAACATTTGCAAACACTTTTATCCAAAGCAATTTAAAATGAGGATACACCAGCAGGTTGGGACAAGTGACTGTCAAAATGAGCAATTCACTGACTCATTAATTTAAGTGATTTGTATAAAATGTTGATTAGTTCAAGAACAAAACAAGTGACCTTTGTGAGTGAGTGAGTGAGTGAGTGAGTGTGTGAGTGAGTCACTGAATAATAACCTTAACCAATTTGTTAAAAATACTGATTCATTTAGGAATAAAACACTACTAGTGTGTTTGTGTAGAGATAAGCATGCACAACAATTCTGCAAAACATTATATTTACAACACAGAGGGTAAGCATTGCAGAATATGATGAATTTCAATACTTATGGGATCAACCAGGAATCAATATATAACTTTCTGTATCAAAGATCAGTTCTAGACAAGAAGTATTCAGAAATCATGCTATTATATATTTAGGATGCTTTTGCCCAATCTTTTAGTAAAGGAAGCAAATCCCAAATCTGTGTGGTAAGCTTATTCTGGGCTGTGAGGAAAGATGATCCAGTGGCTGTTTTTACTAACACATCCTGTTGTGTCAGCAGCGTCTCTCTCTCTCTGAGTGTGTATAGAAGAACAGAAATTGGTCAAACATCACTGATACACCAAAGATGAGAGGGAGATAAACTTCTGTGATACACACAGACAGACACACAAATAATCACAGACACACATGCAAGCACACACAATGCACGTTCCTGCTCTTTCAAAACCTTTTTAGTTGTTTTATATGCATCTACAAGAGACCAAAAAGTAAGAGAATTTAGAGATAAATGCCATTATTATATAACAAAATATCAAAGTGAGTGGCATATACTGTATATTTAAATGAAGGTGTCACAAGGTATAAATAAATAAGATAAACATTCACAAAAAGAAGTCTGTTTTTAAGGTCAACACAGACCTACTGTTTAAAATGAAGGTATCTGAATCTTGACATGTGGAAGGGCATTCATGTATTTTTAGTTTCACGGCTACAGCATATTAAGATATTTTTCTCATTTGATGTGTATTTATTTTATTTATTTATTTATTTTTATTCTTTTTTTTTTTCTTTATAGGGAAGTAGGCATAGTCAGATGCTGGGTTGGTTAGAAATAATTACAAAAATAATTACAGAAAATTCTAGGTAGTTCTGAGAAAAGTTGTAAAAGGGGTCATATGATGTGATTTCAAGTTTTCCTTTCTCTTTGGAGTGTTACAAGCCATTCGTGAATAGATAAGATCCCTAAAGTTGCAAAGACTAAAGTCTCAAACCCAAAGAGATATTCTTTATAAAAGTTAAGACTCGTCCACGCCCTCCTAAAATGCCCTGTTTAAACACCCCCCTACATGTCTATGTCACTGTGTGGGAAGATTTGCATAACACTGCCCAAATGTTCACGCAAAGAAAGAAGGCGTAACTTTTTTTCTTGCTTGTTGCTGCCGCTGCCATGTTGTGGAGACGCTGTGTGTTTTGGTGTGAAAGTGAAACTACTTTGGTTGGCCTTCCAAAAGAGGACACATCTAGAAATCAGTGGTTAAGTTGTATTTACAACACTGTTCCAGAACAGTTCAACTCAAATATTCAGATGTGTGCATTGCATTTTACGGAGGACTGTTTCCTAAACCTGGGAAAGTTGCCTACAATGCCGTCTACACACAAAAGGCTGTTTCTATACAGTGGAGCAGTTCCAACTTTGCAAGGACAGTCTGGCGGTTTTGTGTTTCATTGTTTTGGAAAGTTTTCATATTAAATAATTTGCCACTGATGATTCAAATGTGAGTTTTGAGAAGTGTAAAGTATCGCTTGTTGTTTGCTGTTTCTCCGATCACAACATGGTTTTATGTTTACGCAGCATGATATGCAATGCAACGCGTAAAAAGACAGTTTTGAAGTCATTGTAATCATTAATTATGTCCCCACTGGATGCAACAGGTACCTCGTTTGTAATGGGTTTAATTGGTTTTGTATCATCATATCGTCTTATTGTGATCAAATCATCCATGTTTATGCTTCATTTTAAAGGTTTTTTTTTTTTTTACCTTTGGCCATTTAATCAAAATGCCATAATTGACAACATAACTGAGAATATACTTCTCTCTGGTGATGTCAAACTTCTTCAGTCCTTAAGTCCCCAATTATTCATTAATGAAATAATTTAATTAAATTGATTAATTAATTAAATAATTTAATTAATAATTAAATTATTTATTATTTATATTTTTTGTTTATTATTATTATTAATAATAATAATAATAATAATAATAATAATAATAATAATACTTTGTTTCCCTTGGATGTACGTCCCAATATGGGATGAAAAATCGGTTGCTACTTCCATTTCAATTTAGGTCTAACAGGAAAAATTTTTTTTGTTTTTATAGAAATAATAACTTTTTTCTTGTATTGACTTTAAATCTCACAATTCCAACTTTATATATATCAGAATGTGATTATTTCTTCTTTTATTTTAATTACATTTAAAAAAAATAATAATAATAATTTTAAATGAATCAAACAAATTTCTTTGGTGGAAACAGGATTCCATATATTTCTGTACTTTAAAAGCCAAACCAAAATAGTTTATTATTGTTGTTGTTTTTGTTTTTGTTGTGGTGGTTGTTGTTGTTGTTGTTGTTGTTCTTGTTCTTGTTCTTTTGTGAGCAGTCAGAAAAATTATCAGGGAGATGTGGGAAAGGTTTGTCACCACAGCAGCTCTGTGGTTCAACAGTCCTCACTTTAATCCTGTTGGAGCTTTTCAAAACTGCTGTGTCCACGCAGATGAGCAGATAGAAGCCCGACGGCCTTTGTGTGTAAATTCCACCTGTAAGAGAGGCTAAGACAGAGAGAACACAGTCACACAGTGATTCTCCCTCCCATGCCCCCTCTTATTGTCTAATTAAAGCTAAATCTATCCACAGGATGGTGGGGTTGCTGGTACTCCATCATAAAATCATCAACACTGTAAAAATTATTGTAATTTTAATGGTAAGCGACTGTAAAAATGCAATGGAAAAAAAATGTTAATTTGTTAGCAGGGTCATTCTACAGAAACGTCCACTTTTGGTATGGCAAAATGTCTTAAAATGTATTTATTTTTCTAACATTTAAACTTAGACCACATTATTAAATTACCTTTTGACTTTATGAATACATATAAATGACAGCTTAATTATTATTTTTTTTTTTTTTTTTTTTGTGTTATTTTTTGAAGACATGTAACATGTATTTTTTTTTGTTGTTGTTGTTTTCTTTATCAATACTAAAAGATATTATGAAAGATTTTTTTTTCAGCACATAGTCAGAGTTACAGAAAAATAATGAAAATGCAAGAAATAAGGAGATTATGTTTTATTTATTTAACGTGAAAGACAAAAACAGTACAGTAACACAGTAACACAGCACAGTAACACCAGTGACACAATGAATCACCACTGACATACATCAGACCTGATATACTGGTGTTGTTTGTTGTTGAACATGAGGATGGTATGACCAGTGACAATTTTCATGAAAAATGCATTTTACAAAATGTCTGCTGTAGGGTATCAAACCATATGTTGTCAATCATGGTAAACCCACTAAATTAAGTTGTTTAAACCATTTGTATTATAGTTATTTTTACAATTTCCTAACAATAAATTGGTCATACCAGTGACATCAACTAAAAGCTTCATATGAAATCGTGAGTTAAATGAGAAAATTTCTGATAACTGAAAAGAAACAGTGGACTTAACATGGGCATTTTTTTTTATCATAGATCTTTAGTAAATAGGAAGGAGGAAGTCAAGTGATGTCATCAGTGTGATTTTTATTTCAAACAGTAACGGTTTTTGTCAGACGGTAACACCAGTGACACAACTTCAGGGGACCACTGTTTTCATTATATATGTTATAATATTTATTGTGATTTTTTTTTTATTTTGTGTTTTATTTTTTTTTTTTTTTGGTTATGAATACATTATTGTATTTTAAATGGTAGAAAAACCTGTTTTTGAGTGCAAATAAAGCACTTTCCCTCTGTATATGGCTGTTGGGACAAGCAGTTTTGTGGTGCTTGGAATTCTTTATAATGAATTAAAAACAAATATCGCTACATTGATGGCACAAGAAGGTCCAATTGTTCAAAAAACACGTTGTTTTATTTTAATATATATATATAAAAAAATAACCCTAATGTGTTTTTCAATTGTAATATTTCTGTAAAGGCTAGGGACAGAAAAATGGAAGTTTCTGTAGAATGACCCAGCAGCATGTTCCCTTATTGTATTGAAAACTGAAATTATATGGTGAAAACTATAATAGATTTAATGGGACATTTCATTTAATTTTATGGTAAAATATTATTGAATGTTCAGTTAAAAAGAACAAGTCGTTTCAAGTTTCTTTTTCTTTTGTTTTGTTTTTTACACAGTGTATTTGTTTAGTTTGGGGGTGGTCCCAGAGACTTTAATGATGTATGTGTAAAACTAATGAAAGCTAACTTTTTATTTTCATTTCAAATTCTTTTAAACCCATTTATACAGTTTGTTTGAGCAGAGCCGACTATATAGCAAAGAAACATCCTGGGTGATTTGAACAACCCCTACAAGTTTATGCCCTGTGTCAAAAGAGATATAAAATACTTTTCACTTGCTATCAGATTACTCTCCTTGAAAGGACAGCTGTTTCTATGAGGGAATGATACAGTGCGTGGCTTGAGCTCTCAGATTTAACAGCATATTGTGTATTGGATTTTCACACAGTTGGCTGTTGCAGGAATTCTCAGAATCTGAGCAAGTAGCATTACATGTGTCATCATTCCCGTGCCCAAAAACTGGGCTTTAGCCTCATGGAAGCCTGACAGCCAGTTATGGATCATGACACAATAGATGAAGTGTTACTTCAGTAGATTTCACAACAACATGAACTTGCTTGAGGTAAACTGAATAATGAGTCAATGTCAGCGATATTCAATTCCAGGGAATGTTTATTGGCTGTTTTATAACAATCAAAGCCCTTCTTAGTGGCTTTGCGGGCAGTGCATTGTGAAAATGATGTAACTTTATCAAGCAGACTCTAATGTAAGACTTCCAAACTTAATTGGCTGTAGAACAAGATCCATCAAGCCTGGCTCATACTCTGTCAACACATTCCACGTATAGAGCCAGCAGATGCTGCCAATGCCTGGACTGGTCAAGCCCAGCACCAGCCAGCTCTGGATCACACAGGTTTTAAATGGGTGTCTCTTGAACTTCGAGCATGATTATTGGATTATATTCCTGTGGGGAGGGGGTATGGTTATATTAAAAAATTATATTATTTGATTATTTTTTTATGATGTGTTCATCGTTTATTTTTTTCTACTTGTTGTCATGAAATGGAAATTGTGATTATCTTGGTCAGGACTTGGTTTTGTCCATACATTATAAAAAAAAAAAAAAAAAAAAAAAAAAAAGAGATGTGCAAGAATATATCATATATAATCTACATTGCAATATTCTTACCAAAAAAAACAAAATAATAATAATAATATACAGACAGAGTTAATCACTAACCATTTCGGTAATTATTACATTAAAAAATTCAAAAAGTTTTTGTTTTTTATTTTTTTTATTTTTTTTTTTTGATTTTGTGTTTTTTGGTATTTTTTTTATTTTTAATTTTATGTGTTTTATATGTGTTTCTAGCTTTGACATAAGCCTTAAAAAAAATACACAGTTACATATTATCCAAAAGTGCCTGTCACTTAGCCGACATAAATAAACATCCATTTACTGTATGCCATAAAGTCACAAATTCTTCCACATATATTTAGTATATAGTTTATATCCGTGTGACATATATAGTATGTGTTAGACTATTGGCATTGACACACATTCCCTGGTCAGCAGTGAGCAATACATCAGGCTAGTCACACATTTAGAGGGCAATTTTAATGAATGGCAAATCTAAATCCAGTGAACACACTGATTTATAATCGAAAAGTCACATTTGTCCCCATCTCTTGAGTTTTAAAGTAACAAATTAGCTCTAAACATGAAATGCCTGATCTGAATTGGCAAAATAGACTTGACCTCATTGATGCATCAGACAGGTCCATAAAAGAAAGTCATTTTAAACTCATTATGTTGTGTGTATACAGGAAAGCCCAGCTCTGTTTATGTACTCTAATGATGTTCAAATGTAGGTAAAGTGTACGTATATATGTGTGCATTCACGTGTGTCTGAGTGCAATGTGAGCTGTACTGCATGTACAGTTTTGGCTGGTGCGCACAATATTTCTCACTCTACCATTAATCAGCCTGTGTGTCAAGTTCAACAGATGTGTCCTAACTTAGCAAGCTACGCTGCTTCCTCTACTTCCAAGAAAGCAGCCAGCACCTTTCGCCTAGTCATTTGTAATGGTATGTACTGTATTTCAGAAACATTCAGATACATTACACAACACTGATAAAGCACATATATATATTTCACTTATACACATTCATCCCTTCCCTTGTCTGTCATGTTATAGTATGTGGGGTGTATTTTAAGGAACAAGTTTTTTATTTTCATAATCATTATCACCCTCTATTTTTCTCTTAAATTGATTTGATACGCAGTGTTTTTTTTTTCTTTAAAATTCCTTGATATTCCATATACTGTATTTATGATAATACATTTAACTGTATTACATGCATTACAAATACATTAACATTGGAAGTGATTGCATTGCTTTCTTGCCCAGGTCCCTTGGTCAATATGTCTATTATCATTATTATTTTTATTATTGTTGTCATTTTATCATCTGATAGGTGGAAAATCTTAAAGACTTGTGAAATTTTGGTTAAAATTGTGCATTGAAAAAATGTTCATAGTCTGTCACAGCTTGCACGAAAGTCAAACCAAGCAGCACAGCAAATTTGCATGACCGAACCTGAGATTCGAACCCACAATCTTCAGGTTACAAGTCCAACGCTCTAACCATTAGGCCACAACTGCACCCTGGTGAAGGATGACTAACATTTTCTTACTGGAAACTCATTATACAACTGACAAAAATCCACTGAGAATTATCTGTGGAGCAGTTGTCTGAAGCCTCACTTAACTAGAAACTGATAATGGAATGCAGCGTGACTATAATACATGCTAACAACAGGCCTTGTGCATGAACAGTGTAATTCATAACACATGTAGACTGTGATTCTATGGTTTTGTTGCTTCTTTGGACCGAGTTAGGTGATGCATGGTGAATGAGTTTAATAAAAAAAAGAAAAAAGGGAAGCTCCTCTCCATTACTGTTGATCTCTAACCACTGTTTCTGTGTGAGCCCGAACCACAGACGCTTAGCATAATGCTAACGAGGTGTCGACTGAGGACTTCAAGGTATTATTATGAGTATGCCACAAAAGCTTGACCGCAAAAAAAGGCTGATTTGGCAGTGAATGAAAGGAGGACTACATCACTCAGCTAAGCCGCCTGTTTGCAGGTCTTTAGGGAGGAAACGTCTTTATCACTAATTAGCAAATAATAGCGCCGCAGCACCATGGACAGCAGTTTCTGGTGTCCTAGTAAACAGTGTCGTAACACAAATTACAGACGATGTAAAGGTAGTAGAAAGTGACTAACAAATTTTCCCAGCAGGCAATACAATGTTGCTGACATGTATGAATGACTCAGGTGATTCATTTGTTTCTCAGTGTACAATACCCTCTAATGTGACTTTTACCCATTCAAGCAATTTTACATCCATACCACCATCACATTTTACCCTTTCTCATACTGCAATGACCACCCCTTTTATGTCATTGTGTTTTTTATTTTTTTTATTTACAACAGCATAAATTCAACATGTCTGATTGAAGGATAACCTATGAATATGTACCATTATTTCCAATTGCAATTGAAAGACGTATGCATTAAATCATATATATATATATATATATATATATATATATATATATATATATATATATATATATATATATATATATATAATGATTTAATGGATGCATCAAAGGGTTTAATAAAATTGGAAAAACAAATAGAATGCATATATGCATGTATTTAATTATAATGCATTTTTTTCTGGTTATACATATGTATATACATGTGTACACTTGTGTAAATGTTTATTCACATGACATGACTTGATTTTTATCATCTTTTTACATCCAGTATTCTATATCCTTTTCATCCAAATGGATTCACATTTTAGTGTACTATACAAATGCAATGATGAATATACTGTATAGTATAATTATGATTAGTATCTATAAATTTAGTAGTATGTTAATAGATCAAAATTAATTTCACTATACAAACATTGGTTCTGTTCATAAAAGGCTGCAGGAATTTATTTGCATTTATTGACTGACCACTACATAATGGCTTCTGTTTGCAATAAGCACTTTCCCATTTACCTTTAGCAACTCCTTTGAGGTATTACAACCATTTCCTTCCACAATGCACATATAAAACACAATATGCTTTTCTGCTGTGACTTTTGTCAAGCAGGAGCGCAGAATTGGGAACCTTGAGTAGAGCCCCCTGCAAAGCTCCCTTCATTTCATAAAGCAGTGGAATTCTCCTAAATGAAAGGAAAAGCTCTCACTTCCCCCATAAACGACACAACTGGGCCATTTAACAATCTCTGCTCAAATAGCCCCCAACCAAAGTAAATAGCCTCGATTGCTGGTTAATTTATTAGAGACAAGCCGGGTGCTGAGATCAAACAGGTCGTGGTCGCTAGCAGCACCTCCACTGCAATGAATTTGCTGACCCTGCAGCCCTCAGCATTTTTGTAAAGGGGCATATGAGAGACAAAGCCAAAGAGAAGAAGAGAGGATTGGGGTGAAACCCAAAATAGAGGCTCACATGTGGTTTGGTGTTTTTTTTTTTTTTTTTTTTTGCCTTTTAATGTTGAGGTCTCTTTTTGATCAAGCCGGGTTGTGAGCTACTGTTACATGCTAACAGGGAACAGAAACACTTTGGAAGTAATGAGTAATGATGCCATGGTGTCAGGTTAGCTGAAAGAAACCAATTATTGGTTGATAAAAGGCACAAAAAACCCAGGTGTTGTTGTATATCCACACAAAGTGTTGGGTGCACACTCAGTAGGGCATGCAAGAGCACAAAAAAGCTAATGTCCCAAATATATGCACAAATACCACACACAACTACTGACAATCCGTGTGCAATAAAGTTGTACAAGTTGACTGATGGCCTAGTAACTCTGGCGTGTTTGGCCCTTAGTTTGCTAAAGCCATTCTCTGGTTTCATTAGTGCATGTTTTAATAGATGGGTTATGGGTTGAGGGATCACACATGTGCATACACACACACACACACACACACACACACACACACACACACACACACACACACACAGCAACTACAAAAAAACAGGCTTTCATTTTCAACATCAGAATTCACATTGTTTAGATGAACACTTTTTAGCACATTTAAAATCATTGTTTTAATAATCTTTTGTTGTGCTTTTAAGAAGTACACTTATGTTGTGTTTAATATTATATTAAATTATTTTATTTTATATTTGATTTTAAGTTTTGATTTGAAATGTTATGTTTTCGATTTAAGTTAAGTGTCTGAAAGATTACATTCAGTTCTAAAGTATATTTTTTAAAGCATATTATTTCCATAATAAGTACTCTTTTAAAAAATATGCTAAATTTGTGCTTCTTTTTCACAAGGGTAAACAGGCTGGAACTTGTCATACAAATGGCATTGAAGACAAAATCTTTAAAAGCTGCTGCACTCTGCTAAAATGGGGGTCAACTTGAGCTTCAAGAGAAGAGGATTTCATATGCTTCAATAACTTCTACAGACTGTTATGCTAGTGTGGTCAGATTTTATTTAATAGATTATGTTATACCGTATAACATTGATTATGCATGTATTTATGACCTTAATTGATCTATTAGGCATGAAACATTGAACATATTGAACATGAATATGTCAACAAATACATACATATTTAAGGATAAAGTATAATTTGAGTAATGTCATCTGGTCATTATCAAGTAGATTTTGTGATGTTTTGTGATAATGATTGGCTGACTACATCATCTGACTTATTGCATGGCTGCCTTCCAAATATATCAATAAATGGACATTAAATATTAATTTAAGTGGGAAAGAAAAATACCATAACTGTATGCAGTGGAATTTTGTTTTAGACAGATCTTAATCAGGTCTTAATCTTCTGCTTGGCCTTGCAACTGGCAAATTATTCATTATTCATTGTTTTACCTTAAGCTTTACATCAAGCTACAACTATAAAACATCTATTGCTACTTAAACAGAGCCTTTCGAACAAATTACAACACAGTGATGTCATTTACAGTCAACAGATGATCAATGTTAAGAGCTGTCAATAAAAGCTGCAATACAGAAAATATTTTCAGGCACAGTCATAAAGGGGCTGTCTCTTTTAATTAGACTATTTTCAGTTGTCAGTGAGCCTCAATCAGAGACCTGTACGACACAACCTCCAGTTATACCTTAGGAAACTCTGGCATGCAATAAGTCACTGAGGCCTGCAGCCTACTGTAAATTACTCAGTACCACCGGAGGAATGTCGATAGTAAAAATTCCAAAAAGCAGCTGGAATGATGAGAGAGTTAATATGACTTGGCCAGATGGGAAATGAAGCATTTTGCTTTCACAGGCCCAAGGAAGGAGACTCTGTTCTGTATCCCCTAGCTGCTATTAAATGTCAGAGCTCTTTGTCCCTCTTAAAGAATCTTTTCCTCTTCTGCTGTCATGGCTTTTCACTCTCATTGTGCTTGAAAGGTTTCAGGAATAGGTAAATGTACTTATATGGGGATACTTTTGCAGAGAAGAGTTTTGGAGTGGATTTTGCTGGAAGCGAGAATACTTTGTGCTTCAACTGCTCTAAAAACCAGGGTCACAAAAGTTCTACTGTACATGTACTGTATGCTTTTCTTCTAAATCTGCACTTTACAGTGGCCTTTTTTTTAGGTTCTTTAATGTTTTCTGCTTCAACTGCTCTTTGTTTTTGCTATGATAAGAATTTTCAACTATACAAGAGTTTAAGGTTTAAATTAATACCCACGAGGCTTCGACTGAGAATAACAACTATACAATTTTCCACACAAGTGTACACGTTTTAAAAAGAATGAAAATGCATACAAGTTCCTTTCCAGGGACTTTTAATACCCACGAGGACCGACTTTGTAGCAATAGAGCACTGTTTGAGCAAAAAATATTCATGTATTACTGTGGTATCACAGAAATTAATACTGTCGATGATTTTTGTTTATTTTATGAGAGTTTTGTTTGAGTGATAATAGCAATGGTTTGTTATTAATTTATTACTGTGGTGTCAAAGCAAACCCATCAATCGATCATTTGCACAGCAGTCATTTAGAAATAGTTTTCAGATCATAGTAAAAAACATAATTAATTTTAGATGGTGAGCCTGTGTGGGAAGCATTGGCATAAGATGGGTATGCAATGAAATTGTGCAAATAATGCTAAACAGATAATTAAATTATACATACTTGAATCCACCATTGAAGTGACTTTGCCATTTCATTTGTTTTCCTGCATAATATTATTTACATCAGATTAGTAGAAAATTATTACACTCCAAAAGGATTTTCATAATGAGTAATGTTGTCTTATTTTACACTAGAAATATAAAAAATATCCAGTAAAAAAGAAAAAACATCCTTAAAACATGACATGAATCTACTAAGTAAAAATGCATAAGACAACAAAAAAAATAATAAAATAAAATAATAATAATACCATCTGCATACAGCCTTTTTTTCATGTGTGTAAAAATACACATTTCCAGTGCAAATCAAGATGTGAAAAAAGTCAAAATATCTTTCACAATTTCACTTCTTCTTCAAAATATTTCTTGCTTTAATTATGTTTACTGTGATATATATATATATATATATATATATATATATATATATATATATATATATATATATATATATAAACTGTTTGATATTTTTACTAAAAATAAACAAAATATAAGTACTGATTTAAAAAATACTCAAATGGAAAGTATTTCACTTTAGTCTCAGATACTAAAATATCCTAAAAAGTCCATTACTGCTGATTTTTTAGACCCCTAACCCCTATTTCCATTCTGTGATCCTGTGCACCTTCTCATTACATGCTTTATAACAGTCTGTGTAAAGTCAAACCACTTGTCGGCCTTCAGTGGTTTAGATGACCGTGTCATTGCAACTCTTACACTCTGTTTTGGGAGGGCAAACAGGAGTACAGTCTTGACACGGCTGGATTAACACTGGAACAGGACCTTTGAGGAGGAGGACCAGTCAATCAACAGAGGAGGAGAGGAAGTAGACTCAGCATGAGTAGAGCAAGGGGTAATTAGAGTCATAAATATTAACCCATACAGACACATAGGCTACACCTACACAGCCACTTTAGCCAACATGCACAGCAAAGAACTGTTTGTTTTTTTTTTGTAAAAATAAACATCCCTAAAATATACAGTACAGGAGAAGCAAAATTGCATAGGATATTAGCTACATTCAAAATATATTCTAACAAAGGCTTATTATTCTAATAAACTACACCAAATTTTGATTTGCAATTATTTTATATTTTATATTTGTGCATAAAACAAGATAAGGACCAAATGGAGTAAGGAAGTCTAACATTATTTATTTATTTATTTATTTTTATTTATTTATTTAACTCAAAAATGTAAAAAAATAAAATAAAATGCAGTGTACAACATGAGAAAAACTTACACTAAGACTAAATACACATGCTTAAACTGTCACTTTTAGTATGTGGGAGCTGATTTAGGATTTTCGATTACAGAGATGTGGGAAATGAATGTCATTTGGAACAAAATTGTAAACATTGTTCAGTCAGCTTTGGATCAGTTTAAATTTCTTGCATGACTTACGGGAATGGAAACTAAATCAGGTGTTTAGTGGAAGAACATGACATGCATGGATGGAAATGCTGCAGTCTCATTCCACTATCAAGAGGTTTTATTACACTTGTCTGTCTAAAAATGGAAGAGGATGAGAGAGGGCGTCCGTCCAACAGTCTGACTCCCAGAACAAGTCTCAGCCCTCTGGAGCACATCATATCTTGTTTGGAAAGAGTTAGCGCAGTAAATTAAACTCAGTGAGGAATCCTTGCAGTATTCACATCCAGGAGTGTGGCATGTTCTTAGTACTGTCATAAAAATGGAGGAATAGTCTGTATGCAAACCAACCATGAAATTGAACAAATCCCAAAACGTTTGGTGGGAATGATTCTAGGTGTTTCATCCAAGGAATGTCCACAACTATTCCCACAGGATTGATGTATGATCCAGTAAGAGATATGAACGTAATTTTCACAGATTTAGTAAAGTTACTAAGGGCATTGAAAATCTAACATTGACTCTAAATCCTCATTCTTACATCATGTCACTACAAAAATTTGTTGTAAAATTGATTTTTTTCTTTAATAGACAAACAAACACAACAGAAAAAAACAAACATTTTAAACTACTAAATTAACAAATAGAACACTGACAAACCTCATATTTAATTTACTACAGTAAAATATGTATATCAGTTTATCAGTTTCCATTAAAATAGAGTTTTAAAGAAATGATGATGAGGAAAAACAAAACTGGTAAGAATTGCTGAGAACGACTTGAGCAGGATTCAAGCTTGCTCACACTTTACTTTTAGTTTGTTTTCTTCCCCCTCGATTAGTTAAATCTGTTCACCTGTGTTCTGTTAATCTAGTCATTAGTCCCTTATTTGAGTTAGTATAAGTACTCCCCATTCTGTTCTTTAATTTGTCCGGTATTGATATTAATGTTGTTTTGCTGCGTGGTCCCTTTGCCTTCATGAATTATCATCTTCTTGGATTCTATTAAACTCTTGTGTATATGACCTTTTTCTTCGTGTGTCATTCCTCTACATGTACATAGCGTTACAAATATCACCACATAATGTATATATAACCTATGCTCTGGTCTGAATTTTAGTGAAAAAAAACATGAGGAGCCCAGATGAATATGCAGCCAGGGGACCCAGAATTCATATCTTTGCCCCTGATGGTATCAATATGTTCTCAGATTTTAACATCTTCAAATAGAGTGAATAAACGTTTGTTAAGCACATCAGCCACATCCTTAGTTGACTAGCATTTGTGTCCCCTTGAAGACCATGTTTGGCTTCTTTCATAGATTTAATTCCGTCTCTTACGTTGCATTGCTGCTATAACTTATATCTTAAAAAAATTAATAAAAATGGTTCAGAAATTGCTTGGGCTATTGTCCAAGTATGTCCATCTGCTCAACTGCCAGTGTCTTGGCTTTTGATTTTGGATGTGTTGTGATGTTCTTCCAGAATAACAATCATTTCAACCATCATACAGTTCTGGCGATATGGAGACCAGCTGATTCTGAAGTTTCAAAGAGCACAGAGAATGGAGTTCATGAGAAACACAGACCTTGCTTCTTTACCAGTTTATTTATCGTTCCTCTCTCTTTCAAGCCTAAAAAAATGAGTGTTTCCTGTCAGAAAGGTTTCTGTGTAATGGGGTCATCTCATGTAGATGGAATGAGGACACTAGACTCTAAAAACACTCAAAATGTGAACTTGTATTTGAAAGACACTCACATGCAATTCTGAGTTAAAGCTGAAATTTGACAATAAATGGTGCTGAAAAAAATATGATTCATACAGATAACAACCTTGCCATTGATTGAACTGTTACTTTGTGGAGCTGGTCAGTATTTTTAACAAACAGAACAATGTTTTTAAAGTTGAACGATGAAAACGGAAGTAATGACAGATCTTTTCTTCCATATTTTGACAAAAGAAACATCTCTTCAATCTATCCTTTACCCTCTTACACTAGCACTTTCTATTCTATCTATTTGTTTACTTTTATTTACTATAAAAAAACTTGACTCTCTAACACTAGCACTCTAACACTAAATGTTTTCCTTTTGTTTATTAAAAAAGAAAAAAAACTTGACCCTCTAACACTAGATCTATTCTATCTACTTTTGAATCTTTTTATTTATTATTTAAAAACCCTTGTTACGTGAACTGCGTTAGTTTGTTAGTTGGTTTGATTGCTTCTATTGTTCTCATTTGTAAGTCGCTTTGGATAAAAGTGTCTGCTAAATGATTAAATGTAAATGTAATGTAAATGTACTGCATATTATGGCAGCAACAGGAGTGTTTAAACATGAAAAAAAATAACACACCAGCTGATAAATCCAGTTATGTCATTTTGACAAAAATTTATAGATATAATAATTGCTTGGCAGAGCTCAACAGATTATTTTGCTTGCTTTTAGATAAAACTGTCCCAGAAAAAAAAAATAATAATAATAAATAAATAATGGTTTTGGTTTTCAGAAGATACATAGAGCAGAAAAATATCTTAGCATCAAACATATCATTAATCTCAGATAAAATAGTAGACTCAGATTTACTTAAGCAGAAAACATAATGCACTCCGGCTCCTGCCCTGCCATTCACAACCTGACTGTGAGAAGTGTGCTTCAAAATCTCGGTAATTGCATTAGGACATGTAGATTGCTTTGTGGGATGGGTGGCGAAGCCAAAGGTCACTGGTAGCTTGTAACAAATGCCACGCCACATTACACCAAACAAGAAAAATAATCTGCCTCTTAACCAGGGCCAATTAGCAAGACATACCTCTGATTGACTTTTACCAGCGTTGAGATGGCAACACAAGCCAAGTCTCTGCGTCTGTTTTGGACTCAATAATGCAGCCCATTTTATTTTGATAATGAACATTTGTATCGTTGAGAGAGAGAAATTTGTATCATTTGAAGAGACTGGCCATTACTGACATAGAGCTTGAACGTCAGTGCTGGAAATAGCTTTTGCAATAGTTGAAAACCAAATTCATTTGCAACCTAACTGTTTACCAAAAATTTCAAACTACTATAAAACAGCACATTTTTATTGTTGTTTATAAATATTATTATCTTGATACTCATGTAGTACCATTTTTTTAAAGCTTTATTACACGGCTCTGTGGAATACTTCATTCTTGATAACAACTGGTAAAAGCTAATAACAGGATCATCCAGGTAACAGCAGTCAGCACTGTACTCTTGCTTGAACAATTTTTCTTGGTGTAAGCATTTCATTTTTTTAGTTAATAAAATATTAAAACTCGATTCAAAATGTTGTACAATTATTTAATTATTTCATCCATGTATCGCGGACTCGCTCTAGTTTCATACAAACGCAACTGCTGCCATTTTGCTACGTTTGTTTTGTACACTGTAATGGATTATAAGAGAACTAACAAACTGGTAAGGTTTTTTAAAAAAAAAATCATCTTAATTCTTTTATTGCCTTAATTATTTTTTTGGTGAAATGTTGTGTAATAAGAGGTTTGACTGCACCTAAATGTCCGTCTAGTTTGAATTTGCCTCTTGCTAATAACAACTGTGTTCACGGTAGCTTTGCTTTCAAATATTTCAACTCAAATCAATATTTTGCATCTAATTATTTAGTTATTTGGCAAGTAGCCATGTAATAAGCGGGATCCAGCTGGTTGTACATTATCCCTTGCATAAAGCACTTGAGGTTGTGCTGTACATATGAGAGGATCTGTTGCACGTTATCTTGTAAAGTGGGTATAAAAAAGAATAATCCCCCTTTAAAATAATCAAATTTTGTTGCTTTGCAACCTGAAATGATGATGGACAGAGTTTTTGTCTTATCCAGTTGTATTTACTAAGCAACTAGCTCCTGCTCAGGACCAGCACATGACACGCTAAGGACAAGCTCAAACCAGCAGCCATGCTTCAAACATACCCAACCAGCATATGCTGTTTTTTTCAACAGGTTATGGGTGGCAAGGCACTGTCAAAAGTTCTCTGGCATAAAGTTGTGGATAAGCACAAGTCAGGAAATGGATACAAACAAATTTCAAAAGCTTTATCAAAGCTTAGAAGCACAGTAAGATCTATTATTAATAAGTGGAAGGCATTTGGTACAACACAGACCCTCCCTAGATCAGGATGTCGCTCCAAGCTTGATGGCAGAGCCAGAAGGAAACTGGTCAGAGAGGCTACAAAGAGGCCTACAGCAACTCTGAAGCAGTTGCAGGAATTTATGACAAAGAGTGGTCATTGTATGCATGTGACAACAATATCACAAATTCTCCACAAATGTGGCTTGTATGGAAGGGTTGCAAGAAAAAAAGAAAAAAAAAGCCACTCCTCAAGAAAGGCCACATGCAGTCATGACTGAGCTTTGCCAAAACACACCTTGATGATTCTGAGGCAGATGAGACTAAAATTAAATTATTTGGCCTCAACACCAAAAGATATGTCTGGTGGAAATCCAAAACAGCTCACCATCCAAATGCACCGTTCCTATAGTAAAGCATGGAGGTGGAAATTGTAGTTTCCTGGCTTAAAAAATGTTGAACTCTTCGACTGATGATTCATAATGAGCTTTATTTAAAGATCCATCACCGTAGATTTGCAGTAATCACCGTTAAACGCCATAAGACATCACAAATCACTGTAAGAGCTTTGTATAAAAAAACAAAACAAACAAACACAAAACATAATATAAATAAATCTTGAAACAAATATACATCAAATCAAATACAAATTAATAGAAATAGGCCTACATCAATGATTTAACACACCTAACATCATACAAACAAATAACCATACTACATTACATAAAGAAAGAAATTCAAAACAATACAGATAACAAAGTCAATATTTTACCTTCTCCATTTAAACCAGAAACTAGATCCTTGAAGTTCTCTTTAACCGTAAACCTTTGAATGAATCGACCATGTGCGTCCTAGCTGCACTCCTTACTAGAATGCTTTGAACATGCCACAATATATCTGCTTATGCAGATGAATGACAAAATAAAAGGCTTTACTACCACAAGACGTATAAACAAATAAAAATCCCAAAATCCAACAATTAAACATGAGACACATTCAAAATAGACAACGTAATAAATCATTTAAGGAATATGAAAAAAAATTAAGATTAAAGTAAACAATATAAAAGGAAACAACATAACCAATTCATTAACAGTAATATCCTGTTATGAGGGTGTTTCTCTGCAGCAGGGACTGGAGCATTGATCAGGATAGAAGGAAAAATGGATGGGGTAAAATACCATCAAATTCTTGAGGAAAATCTGCTGCCCTCTGCCAGGAACTTGTCAATGGGAAGAAGGTTTTACCTTCCAGCACGAGAATGACCCAAAGCACATAGCAAAACTGACCACACAGTGGTTGAAAGAGAAAAAGGCGATTGTTCTTGCATGGCCTAGTCAGAGCCCAGACTTAAACCCCACTGAAAATCTGTGGAATGGCTTGAAGACTTCAGTCACCCTCAAATTTAACTGAGCTTGAGCAGTTCTGCAAAGAAGAGTAGGCAAATATTGCAAAGTCTAGATGTGCAAAGTTAGTAGAGACAATGACATACTCCAACAGACTAAAGGCTGCAATTAAAGCAAAAGGTGGTTCAACAAAATACTGACACAAGGAGATGATCCTTTTTCCAACTCAGTGATTCTGTTTTTATTTATTTATTTATTTTTTTATTTATTTATTTTTTTTTTTTTTTTTTTTTTTTTTTTAAAAATGGTTTTACAGTATATTTTTGGCTTGGATGTTATATGTTATAAGTTGCACTGAGTAAATACAACTGGATAAAACAAAAACTGTGTCTGTCTTCATTTCAGGCTGCAAAGCAACAAAATGTGATTCTTTTTATGGGTGGTGATTCTTGTCTACACCCACTGTATTTTATTGAATATACACCACCATTCAGGAACCATTACTCCAATTTTCAGAGTCACATGATCCTTGGAAGATTTGCATAACACCGCCCAGATGTTCACTCAAAGAAAGAAGGCATACCTTTTATTCTCGTTGTAGTATTGTTGTTGCCGCTGCCACCATGTCGTATAGATGCTGTGTATTTTACTGTGAAAGCAAAACTACTTTGTTTGGCCTTCCAAAAGAAAACACGGCTAGAAATCATGTTTATATCACGTTTATAATGAGTTTTATGTTTATGTCTAGTCGCTGCAGCCGGACAAGGCATCACAATATGTTAAGAGGTGTAACTTTTCCGTCACACGCTTGAGGCATTTGGCCAATCACAACGCGCTGGATAGCTGGCCAATCAGAGCACACTTCGCTTTTGAGAGCGATAATCCTTGTTAAAATCAACGCGTTTCAGAACGCAGGGCATAGAGGAGAAACAATAATGTACAGTATGTGGAAAATAACCTCAAACCGCATAAACACATTTCAAATACACAAAATTATGTTCTTTTTAGCAGCATCATATGACCCCTTTAAAAAAAAAAAGAAAAAAAAAAACCTTTTTGAATAATATAATAAAGACCATAAAATATTTGCCTGACTTCCTTGCATGGGTTTTGTTCCTTGCATGGGTTTTGTGCTGACTTCCTTGCATGGGTTTTTGTGTTTTGTGAGGATGACTGTGCAAAAGTGCATGGTTTGACAATCCTAGGATCCCCTCACAGGCTTGATAGCCCAGCCAAGTAGCATGCCAAGACTGGGCACAAAGCCCAAATATTTAAAGAGCCTTCACACATGAGGAATATTTGCAATGGTAACTTTAGCCATGTCGCAGGCGATAAAGGCCCTTCGTCGATCAGATTCAGCAGGGTTGCTGCGGAGGCTGCACAATTGTTGAATGAACCACTTTGTTCTGGCTGCTGACCGGGCAGAGATGCTGTGTGATAAGCCTGTAAGCCCAGCTCTGCATGTTCAATAGGTCTGCTACTTCCTGCTAAATAATAGTGCTCAACTCTGCCCACGTACATGTCAGTAAAACCTGTTATTTCTGCTCTATGCCAAGTGTATTCTCAGAAAAGGGAGAACAGTTGTTTTTTTTGTTTTTTTTCATTGAAGGAAAAGGATATGCTGTTTCATATTTTTGCCATCTTACATTTGCATCTGAGCAACTCTGAAAGCTACAGACAGCTGAGGAACACAACTCAAGTCATCCATTTATACAAATAAATGAAACTTGTAATACTGTATCGAGAAAGCCTGTACTCAGTAAAAAATTAGACCAGATGAAATAGCTTTATCTAAAACAGTCATAAACTTAAATGTTTCTGTAAAAAAGACAACAACCTCCTTAAAGAATTAAGCTAAAAAAAAAACTGCCAAATATAACATTACTGTCAAAACATGTTATCCATATCACTCATTATTAAAGAACAAAATATCTTTCACTATCTTTCAATATACTTTTACTGTACAAATTACATCAACTGACTCGTTTAAAATCAAAGCAAACTATAACTGTTCATGGCATTACAGTATTAAAATTACTTGTGGAAAGTCTTACATCAATTTCCTGTAGCCTTCTAGTAATGCTATACTATCATCTAAAGGTCTCTTACAAGAAAGCATGTGGTGATTATCCATAAAACATTGGTAATGGTTACATTCTAAAGAGGCAATAAAATAAATGCAAACAGAAAGTGGGTTTGGCAACTAAAGAGCCCGATTAACATTTTTGATTTCACTGACACATAAATAGTCCAATTAAGACCATTTGGTGAATGGGAATCTTCTTGTTGTAAGCAAAAGAAAGTGGATAATTAATTGTTTTATTATTAAAGCCTGTAGATAAGCAGCAGTTAATTTAAGAAAAAAAAGGTGTTTTCTGAAATGCTATAAAATGAATATTTAATAGATAGGTCAATTTATATTATTCCTAAAATGTCACAGAAAATATGTAATTCATCTTAGATATGCACTGCACTAAAAATAATCAGCAAAATACATACTTTGCATGATTTTAACACTTGTCTTTATCACTTACAATTATAACTTTCGTCTATGGCCCATGTGATCCATGACACCCTTTAACCAAACAATTGCCTCATAGGAAAGTTGTAATTAATGTCTAAAAGTATTTCCTGTTTTCTATAATGTCCAGGTGCTCCATAAATCAGTTACAACATAACACATATATGGTGCCACTGTAAATTAGGGGTTGAGGTTATTTCAAAACCACTCACGTTCTCAAAAAGCAGCATGAATGTGATGAATGAGAGGCCTCTTCATTTTATTCTGTGGCTCAAGAGGCATGTTTGAATTTTCTCACAGTAGATAAGGAGGCAGATAAAGATGTGAGTGATGGCCCTTGTGGAATATCTGACAACTTGCCTACAGCTAATAACATAAATCATCACAATAAATAGTTTAGACTTTAACAAACAGGCCTTTGAAGAGCAAATGCAACTGATTCACACTGAAAAGGTTACGGTGTGATCCCACCTGATCTATTCTGTGCAAAACATTTATAGATTTTTCTTTGCGATTGTGATATAATAAATGTGTGTGACATGTGCTGCACGTGTATTTTGTTTTCAGGGACAAATACACATGTGTTAACCTTGCGGAATGGAAAGAGAAGAGGTAGATAAATGTATTGCTTTGGAGTCAGTAACAAAACAGGACAATGGCAAAAAAATCATTCATAGCAGAGTCCAGGTTCATCAATCATACGAATATGCACACATGTACATATGCATGCACACACACACACACACAGCCCTCAGAGAGACAATGCCTAAAAATATACTGCATCTCACATGTGTGCATCCATTTCCTTGCAGGATGCAATGCTATTCTACAACTATGACCTCATATAAATTATGTGCTATAAATAAAGTCATGTGACAAATTGGAATGGTAACAATGGGTTGCAGAATCAAGCCCGGTGTGATATCTACCTCTGTGGTTCAATCAATATAAGTTTTTTTTTTTCTTTTCTTTTTGTTTGTTTGGTTTTTATTTTTGTTGATGTTTTGTGTGTGTGTGTGTGTGTGTGTGTGTGTGTGTGTGTGTGTGTGTGTGTGTGTGTGTGTTTGTTTTTTTTTTTTTGTGTTTGTGTGTGTGTGTGTGTGTGTGTGTGTGTGTGTGTGTGTGTGTGTGTGTGTGTGTGTGTGTTATATGTTCCTATGTGTATTTATGTATATTTGGTATAATTATTACTTGAAATGGATGGATGGGTGGGTGGGATGGATGGATGAATAGATAGATAGATGGATAGATGGATAGATGGATAGATAGATAGACAGATAGATAGATAGATAGATAGATAGATAGATAGATAGATAGATAGATAGTTTTAGGTCACTTTCTCATGTGTATCTAGATGCCATCTGAAGGTCAATAATCTCCTAGCAACAGTGCCAACAGGAACGCTGTGGCTGGCCAGTCAGATTTTGTTTACTGGTTCCTCCACTGACAAGTGTGTGGGTGCTGAGGGCAGAAATTAGGCCATGCCTAGTAATGTGAGAGACAGAGTGAGATGGGGGCCTGTGGGGCTACGGGGGGGGAAGGCAGATAAGAAGCTGACAGTGAAATAGCACTGAGACTGAAAGCTATGCTGAAAGTGTAGTTACAGAGGCCACAGGGGTTCTCGTTGGAAATAACAGGAGAGTGAAGGGAACAGGTAGTTTAGGTGTGTGTGTTTGTGTTAGAGCAGTTCATTGGGTTAGTGTGTTACTGCGTCAGATTGAACTATAATCTGGCCTTTAATGGCTTATGATACCCAGCGTTGCGCAATGTGTCTCTATTTGGTCATGATCACGTGACAGCATTGTTTTTTTGCATTCAGTTTGTTTTTAACCCATTTGGATTAGGTCTCTGGAGAAACTGAGCTTATAATATCACATAAATCTGTAAAATGAAAAATAATGTTATTTAAAAGCGATTTTAGAGTAAATTCTGCACTGGAGATTTTAAGATAAATTTTTGCATTTTTAGCTTTACCATCTTTAAATGAGTTCTGCATTGACATTATTTAATAGTACTCTTATGTCATATTTCAATTTTGACAAGACCATAGCATTACTTTTATATTTAAATATTAGATGAAGTTCCACATACATACACTTGTTTGTTGACAATCTAACACAAAGTCTGATAAGTGAACTGCTATGTTACTGTAACACATAGCAACAATCTATCAGGTAAGGTACAGTATAATGAACAGGCAGTGTGACACTCTAATAAATATATAAATAAATTATAAACTATACAATAAATTATACAAGAAATATGGTTTATTTATTGAGTTTAAAGTGTTAATATTCTTATTCCACTTATTTTATTTTAAATAATAATCATAAGTTTTGTTATATTTTAATTTAATTATAATAGACCACTTAATGAGACACATAAAACTAGCACATTTATGTAGGAAATCAGTTGCCAGGAACAATAATCAATTATACAGTTTATCTGTCATTTTATTGTGGTGACTGACTGACTGACTGATCAGAACCAACACTATGACATCAAATATCTTAGATATTAATTTGTTAAATAAAAATATGATCCTATATATTGTTATATCTGGGTCAACTTTGGCAAGTAAAGTCCCCAAAAATGTGATAAATGCCATTTGAATTCTGATGGCTAATCTTAAATCTTGTATCCTCGTATACATTTTTCATTGCTGGGCTCCTGCCCTTGTTCTTTGGGCTGTAGAAACCCTTTGTGGCGCTCCTTGGTTTTCAGCATGGATATTAATCTTTTAATGTGCTCTCCTTCACTCACTATCTTCACGGCCTCCATCTTTGTATGAATATAAAGGCTATGGCTTTTTAAAGTGACAGCTTCCCCCCTCACCTCACCATCTCTGTGTCTCTCTCTCTCTCGCTCTCTCTATCTGTTGCACGTTTAGGCCTCACACTTTGATGAACGACTGTTATTCCAGGAACGAGAGGGTCTGAAGCAACAGGACACTCTTAAATCTGCAGTGACGAGAGAGGCCCTGTTTCCTGACCCTTCTGAGAACGTCTTTGAAATGTGCCTGAAACGCTTCAGCGCCAACAGGGGAAACGGGTGAGCGGAGGCATGATCTTATCTGCACCGTCATAAAGCTTTCACACCAATTAAGCATGAGAACAGTTTTCTTGCCACTCTCGCTCTCTTTCTGAGGGCTACTGCCTGCTTTAAAAAGAGCTTTGCAGGATGTATGGAAGAAATCCTGAGGCATAATGGGTGTAAATCTGCACATGGTAAATACCAATGATGCAATACTGAGATACCTGTATGCGCTAACAGTAAATAGTGTGTTTGGCCTGCATCAGCATAAAACAAGATAAAAGTAAAAACTAAACACTTAAGTACATAGTATAAACTTAAATCTTTATTCAATTATTTTGACATGCCAACATATTAAAATTTATTGGATTATTTTGACATGTATACATATTGGGGTATAGACAGAGAGAGCTCTTTTGCTCACAGAAAGATTGTCCAGTATTTTACACTATAACTGGCAGTACATTAAGGACCTCTTTAAGGTTGTGGACTTCCTGTTTTCTCTGAGATAGAAAGTAGCAGGTGCTCCTGCCTCACATAAAGAACATAATACAGTGAAACATGACTGCTATTATCGGACATGTAACACGAAGGTCATGGGTTCGAGTCTCAGGTCCGACAGGAATTGTCAGTGGAGGGACTGAATAACCAGCACTCTCTTCCACCTTTGAGCAAGGCACCGAGGTTAAACTTTTGAGCAAGGCAGCGAACCTCCAACTGCTCCCCGGGCGCCACAGCAATATGGCTGGCCACTGCTCTGGGTGTGTGTTCACAGTGTGTGTGTGTTCACTACTGTGTGTGTGCATTTGGATGGGTTTAGTGCAGAACACAAATTCAGAGTATGAGTCACCATACTTGGCCACATGTCACTTAACTTTCACTTTCACTTTTAAAAATTTAAAATTAAACTTAAAACTTAAAATAAAAACTACAAATATTAATAAAAACTATAATACTATAGTTGTTGCTAAACACTGGTTCAGTGAACAGTTCAATAGCTTGTGCCTACACAAAATTGATTTTCAGAAATGCACACAGAAAAATATGATAATATATATATATATATATATATATATAATATATATATATATATATATATATATATATATATATATATATATATATTATATATATATATACGGAATATATTCATCTGTTTATTCTTTCAGTCATTCAATGATTAATACATTTGTGCCTTTTTGGGAGAAAATTCACTCTAATGAATTATGTTATGCAAATAGACACAATGGCTTTTAGAAGACACTCTGTTGAGACTCATGATTCATCTTAGCAGCTCTGTTCAGGACCCAACCCTCCAGACTAATGCACACTCATTCATAATGCCAGATAACAAGCTGAAATGAAACACACTGTATTATTCAGACTAAGTATCTGTCCTCTGTCTATTTATGCCACGGGTGATATCTCGGCTGCCTTGGAAACCACTGACTCAGGTAAAGAATCCAACTTCAAAGGAAACAGCCCAGTGTTGTTTCTGTCCGACCTGCCTGAAGAACGTTAAAAGCACGAGGAGATCCTTCATTGCTCAGTTTCAAAGGGACCGTGACATACTTGAATGTTCAGACTTTCTCATGGGGAGCACTTGAGGTTCATGTGCAATGAGAGACAATGATAGAGGCCTCTTCATGCGCCACAAAGGCAGAAAGAAAATTATGTTTTTTGTGTTGTTGTTGTTGTTGTTTTAACAATGGCTGGACAAAAATAAATACTTTCTATAAGTATGAGAGGTAACTGAGCCATCGTGTACACAGATGAAGAAGAATTCTAAATCAACATGAAAAAGCTTTATGATACAACATCACCTCAATATTTTCAACAAGATCTCATTACTATTATATTATACACAATTCTGAATTGACAGCATCTAAAATGCAAATAATTTATAGTCATCAAATACTTGATGAATGTATGCTTAATTATTCTATTAATATTTAATTCATGGAATTAATCAGTTGATTCTATTGCTTTTATGATATTTGATATTATGTTTTCAATCATATTTATTTAACGCTGTTGGCTCGTTTCAAAGGATTACAGTATATATAGTATATACAGGGATAATAAATATAGTCCATTTTATTTGTGTGCTGTGCAAATTGTCAGAATGTCCATATGTTTCCATTTGCATAAAGAACAGACCCAAATTGGACCTTCATATCTGTCCCGTAAAACATCAAAATGTACTTCCTCGAAAAGCACTAAAAAAAAGCACACACACACACACACACACACACACACACACACACACACATACACACACACACACACACACACACACACACACATACACACACACAAAACAATGGCAAAATGTAAAAAGTCATTTTTTTACATTATATAGATGCACATATGATATAAAGGATTCATAAACATTTTAAATATCTGTAGCTGTAAATACTGTATGTAATACTAATTATAATTTAGATGCTGTCAGTATGTCCATTACATTTCAGCTTCTATCCAAAAGTACAAAAAAGCTTTTCTTGTGTTTGAAATACCTACTTAACACTTAAAACAGTTCAAATTATCAACAGTATCTGTGACATGCTGCTGATTATCACAGAAAAATATTTAATAAAACCTCAGCCACAAGCTATTTTCAGTACAACACTGTGAATAAATGCCTCGTAACCGATCCTGTGTGAAATGACACATGGTTGTGTTATTGTAAATAACACTGGGCTCTGACTGACCCTGAATGGAGGGTTGGTAAAGTGATTATGTCTTTCAAACAGAGTGTGTAACCCAGAAAATATGACTCAAAACCGAACAGAGAGTATTTTTTTCAGCAGGTGGCTTTGTTGATCTGCATTTACCACTTTATCTGCTTGCCCCTTTCACCTTTCCTTCTTTTCAATGCTCATCTCCCTAATCTGACTATCCACTCACGTGTCGGTAAAAACATGCTCTGACACTATTGTTGTCAAACTTATAAATGACTCATTACTAAATTAAAGCAGAAAATGTCTGATTCTGATTCATTGATTATGTTTGTATTGTAAACACAAGCATTCTGCTTCCATGGGTTTTAACCCTTGTACTGTAGCTTTGTTGTTCCATTAACCCTCATTTGTTATCAATACAAACATACCTCATGCGTGACCTATATTCACTTTGTTCATGTTTCCAGCTTTACAAACAACATCAATACCACCAGTCGAACTCTAGCACGCCATGCACGTTTAAGACATGTAGGTCAAAGTTGAGAGTTTTTACATATACATACTCTAGTAAGAAAGAAAGTCATTCACACTTTCATTGAAGCAATGTTATGATTTAAGGTGAATGACTACTGACTCATGTACAAACTGAGCACTGCCAGGCAGGTGCCAATACAGATTCCAGCTGTGAAAAGATGCAGTCTCTAGCAAAATTGCTCACCAGACCCTTTAAGAAGGCCTATAAGACCCAGACCAAGACCAATATTAGACCAAAAACCAAGATCCTTCAAAACCCAGACCTACACCGACACAAGACCCATAGCAAGATCAAGATTTAATGTTAATATAATTTGAAAAAAAAAAAAAAAAAATAGAGAGATAAAATGCTTAATTTATTAGAGCATTAATTTCATGATTTTTTAAGTTTTCACCTTATTTTCAATATATAAAACAATTAGTATATTTAAAACTATATATGTGTCAAGCTCAAAAACTTGTACTTGTAAAATTTTTTTATCATATATATATATATATATATATATATATATATATATATATATATATATATATATATATATATATATATATACACACAGTATGGAGAGAGAGAGAGAGTCAACAAATATATTATATATGTATATAATGTCAGTAATGTCAGCTGGTCATTATAATGCAATTTCTTTTTAAATAAAAACTCAGAATAAAACAGTACAAATATGAAACATTTTATTTGTTTCTATGCACATCATGTGACCATTAACCGAAAGAGAACAAGCAAATGTTTTAAATTACTGCCATCTTTTATGTCAAAAGGGTTTGGCTGACAAAAACAGTTGGAAATACCTGATATAATTTGAACTGGTCTCTAGCCTTCACATTTTTTAAACACTTTTGATTATTCGAAACAGAAAATACTCTTTGGCGTTTTGTACGTGTTTAGATGTTCCTGATTTTCTTTTGTTTGTTTGTTTTTCTAGTGTGGCGGTTAAGTGTGGAGGTCAAGGCTCGTTTGCAGCATTTGTTGTGTATAAACAAAGACATGCATATTACATAATGCAAAATAACTACACGGCTGTCGTCATTTAAACGAGATCAGGCAGAGAACTCTGGGTGATTGCGTGTAAGGGAGCATCTCTCATCTCTGTGTGCACGTGTACATGCTCACACACACCAAAGTCTAGACACCTGTTGCTGCACTATTGATGTGAACTCATGTATGTCAACATTAATCACACAGTGCAGAGAAAGGTGCGGTACAATGCATGATGGGATAGATAAACTGTCATGTGATAAATCTGCTTTGTCAACCTTTTAACTTAAACAGCGCCATTGGAAGCTGCGTTCTGTATTTAAAAAAGGAAAGGTGTGTGTTATGAAACCATTCATGCAGAAGCCGAGTGTACAAAATATTAAGCCGCAGATGGTTGTTAGTTTTCTAGTGGTCAAATGAATGCAGGCATGTTATGACTTTTTTAGCATTCAACCTTTTTGTGCCTCAGGTATAAAAGGCAATTTGTAAGATACAGTTTGAAAAGAAAATGTAATTTTGAGATAAAAAGTTGCAATGGCAAGATGTAAAAAGTCACTATAGTAAAATATAAACTCACAATTATATAAAATCAAATTGATAACAGAAAATAAAGTCTCGACTGTAAAGTAAGAAGTCACGTTGTTAGATATAAAATCACATTTTCTCATTTAAAGTCATAAACTATATGAAATAAAGTTGCAACTACAAGATCAAGAAATAATGTCTTTATTATTATTTAGTTTTTTACTTTTACTTTCAGTTTTTTTTTTTTTCAAAATATACTCCAGATTTTTTTTTTTTTTTTTTTTTTAGTAAATGCTAAAGCAAACATCCCTTATAATGTTGCTCATATTTAGGATTTTAACAAACCTTGAATATTATCATACCTCAGATAAATACTATTGCAGCTACTTTTAGACAGGCAAGAGCCATTTTCCTTAGGAAAAACAAATCTAGTTTATTCACAATCTTTTTTCTTGATTCAGTACCCACTGACAGAAAAAACTTCATGACTAGGCCCAGACTTTTTTTCTGCACCATTTGTGAAAGAAAATCTGCAAAATTCTATGGAATATATTATTCTAAATTGAGTTGTGAGGACAACACTATTGGAAGCTTTAAGCATGATTATTTATTAATTTAGCCCGAATTAATAAATAAACATTCATGGAAACAAAGGATGTGTAACTTTGTGGATGACTGGGGAATTTGAGGGTGCAGATTGTACTAATGGTGAGTCAGCTTCACCTTCTGTGACTTTAGCATTCCAGAATATTCTACTGGGATTTAACCCTGGAGTTAAAGAAAATTCAATAGATTCTCCATCACGCCATTGACTTTGGGAGGAGTGACAGAAGATATTGACTTTAAGCTTTGCTGTACAAATACATGTGCGACTCCTCTGCCTTCTCAAACCACTGATCCTTCAAGCTGAAACGGACACTAACGTCACACCAAATCTCCCTGGAGATGGATGCAAAGGGACTCTGAGGTCAAACTAACCATCTCTGAAGAGGCATACCACGATAAGGCTTGGCTGTCTCAGACAAAATCAGCATTATGACGGAGACCTACGACATCACAGACAATGATGAATAAAACATGTGATGAACATGTCGACGCAGCATTGGCTGCATTATTCATGCTCACTGCTGCTGTGTGAGTGTGTGTGTGTATGTGTTTGAGATGCAGGGATGAGGTGTGGCTGAGATGCAGCATTAAAGGGATACTCCATCCCAATGTCGTTCCAAACCTGTAAAAGCATTTTGGGATGGAGTAACCCTTTAAAATAAACTATAGTCTACCACTATGAAAGGTGCCTTAGTTTTTGATTTCTTTGAAAAGTGACTCTCATCCTCCTTTTTACAATATATCTGTCGGTTATATTTCTGACTTTTCTAGACTTTTCCACCCTCACTTTCATTTTCTCAATCACAAGTGCCAAAGATAAATTAGTTTGATATTTTCATGACAAGCCTAAAAATACATAAATAAATAAATAAATAAAACAATAATTATAATAATAAAATAAAATAAAATAAAATAAATAATTAAATAAAAAGGCCAGCATACACTAATTCTGATTTGATTTGATTCTATTGGATTTAATTCCAATTTATTAGAGCAGGGTTTACCAACTTAGGGTTCATGAGGAATATGCAAGGGGGTTTGGAAATGATGAAAAGCTAATAATTAAACAATACAAATGTAAATTTAAAATATTTTGAATTGGACAACACTCAGACAGCAAACTCACATTCATAATTTTAAATATATGACTGCTCACATATGCAACTACTGTATAGCAATACCTCAACAGACAGTCAGCTATCCACACTTCTTTATTCATCCATCCTATATTTCACACATGGTTGTTTTAGCAGCATTGATGAAACTGTTTAAGAAATAATATTGCATGAGGCCAAGTGAGGAAAGACATCATGGCAACTGGCACTATAATGTAAATGACAGAATATTAGTTCTGTGTTATATGAGTCTCTATGTGACTTATGGAGATTTGACACTGGTGTGTGCAATGCATCAGTCGCATTTGTGTGTAACGCAGTTGAGTGACTGAATGTATGTGTAAGCACTGAATCAGTGTTTTTCAGACTCCTGACTCCTATAGACCAGAGAGAGACAGAGTGAGAGACAGAGAGAAATATATAGAAAAAGTAAAGAGAAGGAACAAAGTAGGTGTGACTACTCCACCTGCAGGCTCTAAATGTATATTTAGGTAAATGTATATTTGTGGGGAACTTCATCATAATCTTAAGATGTTAACATGAATATATATAAATAAACAATGAAAGCAAAGTGCAACTTACATTCAGCACTGGTCCTTCCTTTAGCCAATGTATTCCATCTAATGCTTGACATGACCTATGATAACTTATCATATAAAAATAATATGATACCTGCTTCTGATTGGTCATATATATATATATATATATATATTATCACATAAAAATAATATGATACCTGCTTCTGATTGGTCATATATATATATATATATACAGTATAGTTTTTTTTTTTTTATGTTTCTATTAACTTTGCACATCTACACTTTTTTTTCAATATTTGCCCACTCTTGTTCGCAGAACTGCTCAAGTTCAGTTCAATTTGATGGTAAGCGTTTGTAGACTACAATCTTCAAGTCATTCCACAGATTTTCAGTGGGGTTTAAGTCTGGGCTTTGACTAGGCCATGCAAGAACGTTCACCAGTTCAACCACTGTGTGGTCAATTTTGCTGTGTGCTTTTGGGTCATTGTCATGTTGGAAGCTAAACCTTATTCCCATTGACAACTTTCTGGCAGAGAACAGCAGATTTTCTTTAAGAATTTGATGGTGTTTTGTCCCATCCATTTTTCCTTCTATTTTGACAAGTGATACAGACCCTGATGCAGAGAAACACCCCCATAACAAGATATTACCACCCCCATGCTTTACTGTATGAATGCTGTTATTTGGATGGTGAGCTTTATTGGATTTCTGCCAGACATATCTTTCACTGTGCTTTTAGGCATTGATGAAGCCTTTGACTTGACTTGAGTCTGTCCACCAACTTATCCTGGAGATCTTTTGACAGTGCCTGGCCACTTATACTTGATTGTTTGCTTCAGTTGCACTTCCAAGCACTGAAATGCTCCAAGAAAGCTCTTTTCATGCTGAGCTAATCAAAAATGACCACAACTGATCCCAGTTGAAAGTCAAATGGCTTTGTGTGCCACTGAGAAGGTGATTAGCCTCTCCTGATTGAGTTTACAAGTCATTTTTTAAAGGAGGGTGATCCTTTTTCCAACTCTGTGATTATGTTCTTGTTGGTTTTATATCTTACACTTGGGTGTTATGAGTAGCACTACAGCTGAATGAAACAAAAATACAGTAAATACAGCTGGATAAAACAAAAACTGTGTCCATCTTCATCAAAGCAACAAAATGTGATTATTGTTAAGGGGGGTAATTCTTTTCTATAGCCACTGTATATTGTATATACTAAGGATTTCGTCAAGAAAATGGCTTGAATGTGGATCAAGAGAGGCCTTTTGTTTCATACTCTTTAGTCAGATTAGAAAATCAAAATACAAGCTAAATAAGTCAGATAATGTACTACAAAATTGTCTTTACAGTAACATGATGTTTATCGTTGTAAATTTACAGCACACAGTTATAATGCTAACAAGAGTTTCACAAGTAAAAGCTGCCGTGTTACTTTCAAAATTTAAGAGAATTATAGAGTTTATCAATTAATAGTTGCTTCATCGGTTTGTTGGACCACAGGATGGAAGTCTTGCGGAAACCTCAGAGCCTGATTGCATGATACAGTACATGAATGGGCTAAGTAATATTTCATAATACATACAAAGGAACCATAAGGTGGAAGTGTGTTATCATTTAGGCTTGAATTTCACAATTCACTGCCTTTTAATAATTGTACATGTGATTAAACTCTGCTTGCGCTTCACTTTTTGAACCCCCCTCCCTCACTTTTTTTGAATGATACAGTTCCTTTTCACACTTCCCCCCTGTGGTCTAACATCCTCTTTTCTGATAGAAACTGTTAACTTACAGGACAAAGAGCCAGTAGTGAGACAAGCACCAAACAGGAAGGCCCATCCACAAGCCAGACCCTGTCCGGCTTTAGGGAGCAGGCCCTTCTCTGATTTCACACATCCTTCATTACCTACAGTGGCCCATTCATGAAATCGGATGTGACTAAGATCCAAAATGGCTGCTCTAGTGCCACAAGACACAGTTTGCACAGTCATCAAGGGCTCTCCCAAAGATTTATATGCTTTTGACAGACGAGTAACTGTCACTGCCTTCTTTAGAACCACAGTGTGAAGTAATACTCATACTTTTACCCACGTTTCAAGCCACCACTATGGCAATCAAACCATTTTTTCCTTGAATGCTTCAACTGTGTTAATATTCATTTAGTAGGAAAGAGTGACCAGTATTGATTTACAAGCTAAAGGCCAGTTTACACCAAGAATGATTATTACAAAGATAATAACAACTGTAACTATATTAATGTCCACACAAACACCAAATAGCATTCAGTTTATTATAAGTAAGTACTGCTGTTTTGTTAACTGCCAAATGAAATGTTCAAGCTATTTAAAGTTGCATGTATTCCGATGATTTTATCATTTGTCAGCTGGAAAAAATCCTTCTAAGAGTGATTCCAACAGTATTGTTTTTCCGTGTGTTGTTATAATCCTGGTGCGTATTTCCCTATTCTAATTGGAATGATTATTAAAAATGTATAGTTATCATTTTAGTTTAGACCCCTTTATTAAACGAATAAACAGCAACAGATTTATAAATAGGTTGCCAAATACAGTCAATGCTTTCACTGCATAAGAAGCATGACCCAAATTGTTAACAGCAATCACTTGCACGGTGGATGAACTTCATTATTACACCTCTACTGTATTTGCTACAGTAATGCTAGAGATAAAGTCCTTTATGTTACCTGACTAACTCAGACAGGAAGTTTCTGGTTGGGTCTGATTTGCGCAGTGTCACAGCTCCCAAATGTTTTCTTTAAACACAGGCCTCTTCAAGATGATTAGATTACAGGCCACAATCCGAGCATGACCACTTATTTTTCCTTAACTAAATGACAAACTGGATGGGAGTAGAAGCAGCACAGTTGACATTAATTCTCAGGGTCATGGATGAGAGACATCCGTGACCCATAAAAGGGAAGTAGAGGGTTTAGCTCTCTCTCCGTCGCATCTAAATCAACATGGCGCATATGAACACACACCACCCGTCAGTAAGTTGGCGGGGTGTTTGCGTGTGTGCTGCTGACAGCTGGTGTGAAAAAGGCATGTGAGGTCAGGCAGGGTTGAGCAGAGACTGGTTCAGCTGGGCCAGGTTCAGCAAGATCACTCAAGTGAGGATGTTCTGGGCTGCTCTTTGAAGTCTTCGAAGAAAACTCATACTTGTGTAAGATAGATGGTGGGAAAGATCTGAAGTTCATCCTCCATTCCCTGAAAAGGGAGGGAAACTTGTTATTGGATCTTCACTAAATACTGTCTGTGATTGACTGTCCATTGCCATTTAACTTATCTTTGGTTTATAAATGACTTATTTAAATACCAGTTAGTATTATTCATACTCCGCTACCGACCTTTAGCAGAATTGGAAGTGTTTAACAGTTTTATGACCTTCTGGACGATGAAAGCAATGTGATTAGGCATTAAAGAAGCTGTGAGGTATACCGGCTGTCTGTTGAGAGCCCACACACTGTCATTTTGGAAACTTTTCCTGTTTCCCTAGACAGAGATAATAATGTACTACTATACCTGAGCTGTAATTAGACTGGACACCTCATTGACTAACAAAAAGTTAAGCTAAAGAGAGACACAGCAGCAAACACACTAACAAAAGTATACACAATTATTTGCCAAAAAATCCCACTCAGTGGATTACTCTAAATCAGCATAGATGCTATTTTTATTTTTGAAATGAACATAAATAAGGCTGCAAAAGGATGGACATGCAATATGTAAAATTCATAGTGTACTGATAATATACACCTTGATGTCATTAGTTTACCAACAAAACATCTTTTTTTTTTCAGGTGTCTGAAACCTTAAAATTAAACCTTTAAGACATACTAAACAGACAGTTTACTTCTAATAGCTTTTTTCATTTGCATCCACTTAAAGGTGAAATGTGTCTTTTCTGTGCTACATGCATCATCAAATGAAATGACTGTTTTCAAAATGGTTCCCCCCACAGAAAACTTTCCGTCTGCTATTAGTCAGATAAACAGTTGGTCCCGCCCCAAATTCACACCATCGGTTGAGATGTTGCTGCTGGACTGGCCGGATGCTAAAACAGAGCAATGCTTTGAAAATGCTTCTCTAAAAAAAACTTTAAATGAAATGTTTTAGGCTCACTGAACAGACTGTAGGCTTATGTCTGTCACTCACAGCTTTGTTGTTATCTGTATTCAATTAAAAGATGAAGTGTGTTCAAACAGTTTCCACAGAAGTCTTATCTCATGGCTACACCCTAAACTCCCGTTATTGGTTCAGCTGTTGCCGGTTGGATGCACAAACAAATGGATGTGTTTTTTTGTTTTGTTTTTTGTGGTGGTGGTGGTGGGGGGGGTGTTATTTGCGTCAAATTAAAGATGATGAAGTGTGTTTTCGAACCGGTTTCCCAACACATAGCTCACCCCATCTGTTATTGGTTGAGCCAATAGATGGTCTTGCCCTAGACTTCTGCTATCCATGTAAGGAAAACTGTTTCCGGGTGTACACTGAAAAAAAAATGCTGTTTTATAAGAGAAGTCACAGAGAGTTTTTTAAGAGATAAGAGTCAGATGGCACTTCTCATTCTTTTCCATAATATCTGCAAACAGTGATTGACTGTTGCACACCTCTGACAGAAAATCAATGATGCCAAGCCCATACTGTGATTGGTTATCAAGGCACACATGACCTTAGTTGGCATTACAATTCTCCAATGGCTGCCAATAATAAGACCATCTCTGGTCCAAGCCTCTAAAATTTAATTGAGAATATCTCAACAGCCGTTTATGAGCACTATTTGTTCATAAAAGATCAATTACTGTCTGACCATCTGAGATTTGCATATTGAGATCAAGGTTAGTATCATGATTTTAAGTGGTATTATAGCACATCATGAGTGTACATTAGCAACATTTGTTGTTTGCTTTTGGAATCTGTCATCAACTATCATTTTGACTTTTAAACACTTCACGACCATGATCTATTTATCTAACATTTTAAATTATGTTGTACCAAAAGCAGGATGAACCTTCTGATCTCAGTAGTAAATTGTCTTTATGCATTATTACATTTAACTTTATTCCACCCTTTCCTCAAAGCAAACCACAATAATGGCATTATTTGGTACGGAGCAAAGCCGTTGAAGTTTCATAATTGATTAACTGTTGCAGGAAAACTTCACTGATTAAGACAACGAATTAGAGGAAGTGGGTCTGCAAGTGTCAGAGCGTTGGGGGGTATCAGCAGATAGCCGTTGTCATTCTTAGAAGAGAACATCCTGGAGAGGTGGGGTTGCACTGTATAAGGACATTGTGGTTTGGCTGTCAAGGTTGACACCCACAGTCTCTTTCTCTCTCTGCAATTTAGCATAATCACCCCCCCAACCCCCCCCAAACCCCCCAAATGTATTTCAGTGAAACAAGTGGCAGTTTAACCTCCCTATTAGTTATGTGGCTCTTCACCAAAAACTGTTTGTGTTTCTGTGAAAAGATGTCATCAGCTGTTTGCTAGTATTTCATTGTCTTTCTGGTGTGATTCAGTGTCAAAATAAGCTGTGTTGAGGTGTTGAAGTCTGAAAATTTACTGACTAAATTTTCTCCAGTGCATTTAATTCTTTGGATCATGGCATCAGGCTACAAGCTACAAAATTTCAGCTTTGACCCCTTACCCACTGCCCTTTTGAAACACAGCTAATGATTTCTTTTTGCCGTTTTATGCCTTTTCTTGACAAGTACAATGTATTCTTGTATGTAGAATCCCATCCACCATCCCCCAAGTCGGATCAAAAACAGTGTGATATCTTGTTCTGACTTATCAAAAGAGCTTCCCAGTTAGTGCTATGCTAGTAGAATAAGCTGTTAGCTTGTAAACCAAAAGCTGATTGGAAACACAAAGAAACATTTAATTTCACTTTAAATGTAACCATTATTAGCTTGTGTTACACATTGTGATATGCAATTTAAAATATTAACATTTTACACATCATAGCAATTTTCTTATGTTATCTGCAGCACTTTTCATGTGGAGGCCAAAATGCGGTGGAAGGGCCGCTAGCCAAGGTGGTTTTATCACAGTCATACTTGAAATGGTGGTGCTGCCAGTCCCAGTTCTGGCCAGTAAGAGGAATCCCATAAGTGAGTGGGTGTTAAAGGAGAGAGTTCTGCAGTTGTTGAAGTGTAAATTGCACCTCTGGCTGTATGCTGACAGCGCCGGCACTTTGTGAGGGGCCCCACATCAAACCACATCCTCTAGTGTTCAGTGTCTACTCAAACAATTGTCTCAGACATGTCACTGGTGAACTAAAACCATGTGCCTGAATATAAATATCAGACCTACATGACACACAGACAAGAGCTCTGGTCCAAAATCTAGTGTGCCCTACATAGGCACGTGTCTTCTAAAGGTGCACTCACACTAACAGCAATTAAAGGGGTCATATGATGCGATTTCAAGTTTTCCTTTCTCTTTGGAGTGTTACAAGCTCTTGGTGCATAAAGAAGATCTGTAAAGTTCAAAGACTAAAGTCTCAAATCCAAAGAGATATTTTTTATAACAGTTAAAGGGGTCCTATTATGCTCTTATACAAGGTCTTGATTTTGTTTTGGGGGTGTACTAGAACAGGCTCTCATACTAGGTTGTTCGAAAAACATATTTTTCATGTATTTTACATTATTATAACACCTCTCTCTCCAGTCTGGCATGAACGGCTGGAACAGTTCCTGCAACAAATGAAGGCCCGCTGAAATACAAAATGTGCTGTGATTGGTAAGCTGCGCCAGTCTGTGTTGTGATTGGTTAGCTGGGCCAGTGTGTGTTGTGATTGACAGCACTCGGTGCCTGGTCAGGAAATGTCATGCCCCTTATCACAGTCACCTGCTGTGAGCTTCAGTTTAAATATTGCGTCAAAATCAAATCAATTTGACCGCAATTTAAACCCGGATGATTGTAACCACTCTAAGCTCTGTCTTGGGAATGATAGCGTGTCTCTGATGTAGTGATGACACTCATTGCCTTCTCTAGTGCAGCTCAAAAAGGTCTCGTCCCATTCGTCGATCTTTGTGATATCACAAATCCCGGAAAATATGCGTTGTAGAGTGTTGTAGTCGTTAATTGTTGTTTTTTTGTAGTTTTTTATGTTGATTTATGTTTATTATTTTGTATTGTTTTTTGTTGTTTTTTGTTTTTTGTATTTTTTTTATGTTCAAACAGCAACATTACAGACTAACTAAAGTTGAAAAAGCATAGTAGCACCCCTTTAAGAGTCAGCCACACCCCTCTAAAACGCCTCGTTCTAACACATCCCCACATCTCTACGTCACTATGTGGGAAGATTTGCATAACGCCGCCCAAATGTTCATGCAAAGAAAGAAGGCGTAACTTTCATTCTCACTGTTGCCACCGCTGCCATGTTGTGGAGTCGCTGTGTGTTTTTTTTTTTTTTTTTTTAAACAAAACTACTTTCTTTGTCCTTCCAAAAGAGGACACGACTAGAAATCCGTGGTTAAGTTGTATTTCAACACTGTTCCAGAACAGCCCAACCCAAATATTCAGATGTGTGCTGCGCATTTTATGGAGGATGAGGACTGTTTCCTGAACCAGTAGCCTGCAATGCGTCTGTGGCACAACAGCGGTTTCTATAAAGTTGGACAGTTCAAACTTTACAAGGAGAGTCTGGCGTTTCTGACTCAAAGCCTGTAATTACGTTTTTTATATTTAAATAATTTGCCAAACGCGAGTTTTGAGCAGTAGAGTAGGCTTGTTGTTTCTCAGATCACAAATGCAGACATGGTTTTATATTTATACAGCGTGATACACAATGCAACACAACGCATAAAAAGACAGTACAAGTCTTTATAATCAGTAATTATGTCCCCACTTGATGCAACAAATGCCTCGTTTGTAATGGGTTTTATTTGTTTTGCCTCATCTAGTGATGTCCGGATCACGAATGAATCTTTCTATTTAAACGGATCTTCTTAGTGAACCGGTTGAAACGGTTCGCCTCTCCAGTACGCACTAATCCACAAATTACTTAAGCTATTCGGTTTATAAACGTGCCTTACATTCCCTCTGACGCGAAATAAACCAATATCCAGAGTTATTCAGTTACTCCTAACAGTACATTGACTGAACTGCTAAAAGAGAACTGATGATGGGATGTGCATGAGCAGCTGGACTGTGTCTCGTGCTGCTGGCCTGGGAGACGGCATAGTATGTTAAGGGGCATAACATTTCCGTCACACGCTTGAGGCATTCAGCCAATCACAATGCACTGGAAAGCTGGCCAATCAGAGCACACCTGGCTTTGTAAAAATGTACGCGTTTCAGAAAGGCGGGTCATAGAGGAGAAACAATAATATACATTATATAGAAAATAATGTTTTTTTTTTTTTTAACCTTAAACCGCATAAACACATTGCATTACACCAAATACACAAAATAATGTTCTTTTTAGCAGCATCATATGACCCCTTTAACTCGGTGGAGATCGCCTAGTCGATGCAAGTAGACATTCTTACTCTCCTATAGTCTTTGACTACACAAATACGCAACTCACATTGAACGTGAATAACTTCTAGTGGTTACTGCTTACATTGTCAGTGTGAACTGTGGCATCCTACATGAAATGAAGTGACTGATCTGAATTGTTCCACATAGGCAGGATATAATTCAATTCAAGTTTATTTGTATAGTGCTTTTCACAAGACAAATTGTTGCAAAGCAGCTTTACAGAAAATTAAGTTTCTACAATATATTTAGTAGTAGCTTGTCAGTGGTGACTGTCAAATTGATGTACTGTACATATGGCAGAAATGTACAGTAAAATGCAGTTAATGATGCAATCAGACGATGAACACTATATATATATAGATATATATATAAACAGTGCTTCTCACTCCTCATGGAGACTTCACTCACAATGGATTTCAGTATGTTACTAACAGTAGGTTACTAAATGTGATGCTAATAATTGTAAAAACTTTTTTTTTAATTGAATTTAACTGAAATTTGAACATTTAAAAAAAAAAATCTAATAAATAAGAAGAAGCTCATTTAAGTTCTGGAATTGAACAAATATGTTAAACATATGTCAAACAGTTAAACATCAAAACATTTAAAAAATAATGAGTTGGAGAGACAGAAAAGAAAATTATGAATGGGAACACTTTTTTTGTCCTGTGTTAACCCATGTGAATGTGAATGTGGAAGAACAAGACCTTCCTCTTTGCAAAGTCTTTTAATAAATACAAAAAGTTGTGAGAGTTGGCAAGTAACAGTTTTGTGGTTTACCAATTTCTTGTGTCATGAGATAGCATGTCCTTCTTCTTGGCTTGAGAATTCTCAGAAACTGTATAGTTACAGTTTCATATTCCCTTACATTAGGTCACACCAATCCATGTCTGTTAATAGCCAGCCCTTCACTAAACAGCGACAACAAGAAAAATGGTAGAAGTGGTAGAAAGTTCATATCTTAGGTCAGTGGTTCCTAAACTTTTTCAGCAGTGCCCCCTTTTTGTAGAAAACAATTTTTTCAAGCGCTGGTTTAGACGCTAATAAAGAGAAAGTTATAAACAGAAACACAACATATTTTGGACGTGATCCTTATGTTATGAAGAGGAGCAATTTTTCAACTAAATTGAAATATTTGCCTGCCATCGAGACAGTGGATATACAGTAACCTAAGCAACTAACCCTGATTGCAAACAAGTTATTTCGAAAGTGATTCCTGCCTTTATATGCATGCGGGATATGTCACTTCTGAAACTTTGCTGCATGTACAGGTATGTGACCGCTGATCCTGTAAGCAGCACGTAAAACAAAAGTTTTATTCAAATTCTGAATTGATTATAGCATAGAAAGCGAGAAAATAGTGCTTCCATGTAATCACTAAAAAGCTCACTCACTTCAATTCATCGCAATCTCACTCTGTTCCGTTATAATCAATGAAGCGCTCTAAGCTGCACATATAATATATTATTTACATCGTGTCAACGTGTGGCATTTAGCATTGAGTGAATTCTGACTGTCTCATGCTGAATGTGTGAGAGTTGGCAGCCCTGTATCTATTTATATATTTTATATTGTAATATTATTATTATATCCTATATTAACTATTTGCACACACAAGCATTGTCCGACTCGGCTCCTCCCGACTGCAGACGCAGGTTTACAAGCAACTTTTCCTGCATTTTTCAGTCAATTTCTCGCCTTTCCCCCTTATGAACTGTTTTTGGTACACAATAATAGTTCCTTGTGGTTTCTCGGTTTGACCGATTTGAGCATCCATAAACACCGCAAAACATAGGCATTTAGAGTTTCTGCTAGCAAATTCCTATATAGAAAAATCCAGCCCTCCAGCTGCATTTCACGCCACAACAATGACATCATGTGCAAACAACATATTGCTGTGACCAAAGCTGAATTTTCAGCATCATTACTCCAGTCTTCAGAGTCACATAATCCTTCAGAAATCATTTTAATATGCTGATTTGCTGGTCAGTAACCATCTCTGATTATTTTAATGCTGAAAACAGTTGTGCTTCATGGAACGTTTTATAAGGGATATTAACAGAAGCCATTCTTGACATCGAAAAACAGCTTATTTTCCTTGTCATTCCTCCAATGCTAAAGATGGATTTTAGATACGGAAAACTGGCTCTCAGCTATTATCAAGAGTGCTCGAGAAGATCAATGATATACTGTAAAATGTGAGTCTAAAATGTTTCAGTCATTGAGTCATTCAGTCATTTAAATGCACTATGTGATCCCAATTTCAAAAATCAAATGTTTATCAAACATTAGTGAACTTAATAAAATATTAATTATTTGTATTAAGTATTCACTATAATTGATATACACACTGTATTCTGACACATTTCATTGCCACCCAAAATTCACACACCAACCAAAATTAGTATGTTCATCATTTGTTGCCTAAAGCATTTCAGACCCACCCATTACATGACCTGCTTTCCTGAACTCTTATTCAGTCCCTCAATCCAGCAGTGCCGCATGGATACAGGACACACCCTAAAACTCTCTCTCTCACACACACTCCACAACCCCAAGAGTTTCATTGACAGGATGCAGAGAGCCCTGCAGTGCCTTTCACCATCCTCCCTGACCTTCGTTCATGTCCTTACTGCAGAATTACTATGGCCACACCCTTCTCACAGCCTGTGAATCCTTGATTGCAAGCATGTTGAAACTGGCAGGTGATTCCTGCCATTAAGAACAGATAAGAGAGAAGGGAGCAGATCTTCAATGGACAACACATTAACAGACTTTTTAGACAAACATAAATCACTCAATAAATTGTCAAATCAGTTCCAATCTGGCTGGGTGAAATGATGCAGAAATTCTTTTGATGTATTACAGTCTAGATACATTATTCTATATTTTTCAATGTTTTTTGCACAACCATTTGCATAACCCTAATTCATCTTTTTTTTTTTTTCAATGAAATCTGATATTGTGGCATAATCTATCTTACATAAACCATCCTTATTTTATTTATCAACATTTCAAAATATAAAAATGAAATTGTGATTGGTTGATTCAGACAATCTTGTGCAATCTGCAATTGTGTTCACCAGAATTTCAAAATTCAAATGCCACTGCTGTTTTGGATAATACCAGAAATGTACTGCTCATTTGCATACACCTTAGTAACACTGCATTTAAAAAAAACATATCATTATAAAAATGAAAGCATTTTATTTCATCTTAAGAACATTTTGTCATCACATCTGACAGATTACAAACTATCACAGTTTTTGAAAGCTAGTTTTCAGATCAAAAAAGAAAAACAGAAAATTATAACACCTACGGAAAAAAAAACAAAACAAAAAAAAAAACAAATCAAGAACTATAAACAATTAACCTCTATTTTTAATCTCCGAGTACCGTTTCAATACATAATTTAAACACCTTTTCCTTTACACAAAATCAAGCAGACAAATGAATTTGAAACAATAGTTTTCTTTTAAATAGAAGACATAATCATTTGCCATGCAGTGGATGTAACATTAAATATTAATTTAAAAAAAATAATATACTTTTCTCTTTTTTTATATAATTGTATCCAGATCATATAGATAATATATAGATATTTTTTATTCAAGTCAAAACACTCACCCTCCCTTTATAGGGAAACATTTACCACAAATATAATCTAACAATGCTTTCATAGCTGCCATCAGTAGCATGGCTGTCTTTTAGGAACATTAAAAACAAGGGATTTCAGCAAAACGATTTTGGCACAGAAAACCACACATAATGCCAGCAGCATCTGCTTTGTAAAAAGACAAGGAAAGATTAGAGAAGCTTTTGTCTGATTTTTTTTTTCTGGTTTAATAAAAAAAAAGAAAAAAAAGAAAGAAAACCCAAACAAACAAACAAACTGAAAAAAAAAAAAAACATTCTGTGCATCGCTTTATTCCAGGAGAGAGAGTGTATGTGCATCTCCTGAGCAATTGCTTGAGGCCAGTGGTGTGTGTCCCAGAGTTTTGTTGCTACTGCAGCATGCTTTTAATGGTCTTAGTGGTTGACTCATCATTTAGATGTTTTGTTGTGTACCTGCACAGACATTAAGTAATAATTATATTTACTGCATGTCAAGCTTTCTTTAGCACTGTTGCAAAACAAACATGCAGTGCTAAAAAAAGAAAAAAAAAGAAAAAGAAAAGAATCTTTGCATATGCACAGTGCATGTCATGGAATATTCCTCACATTAAAGAAAATATGAGGAACAAAATCAAAATGTGTCTTCATGGATGAATTTTTTTTTTTAAATTGATTAAATAATTGTAATTATAAAGATTATATATATATATATATATATATATATATATATATATATAATTATATATATATATATAAAAAAAGAATAACAGTAGCAGGAGTGACAGTTAATTTTGGACAATACCAACTGATTCGTATTTAAAACACTGTAAAATAATGAGATTTACTGTACTGTATGAGACTCTAAATGTTGGCTTGTTGAATAAGATACCTGAGAGCATTTAGAAGACCTTCCACACTGTTTGGTGGCTGATCTCTGAGCACTTTAATGCAGCCTTTCATCTGTTTGGGGAAAAAAAGCAACCATGGTTAGAGTGGCAGAGTAATGACAGAACTTCATGAGTCATGATGCTGTGAGAGAGCCATCACCACGTTTTCTAAGCACTATGATTATAAGTCAGTGTGGGGAGGGGAAAAACTTCAGAGATAGTTTCACTCACGTCTATTTTGGAGGACTTTGCGAATGCGCCGACGGGATGGACGTAGTCGTAGAGGATGATGACTCCCACCATGACACGCAGACAGAAGGAAAACGTCTCCTCACTGCTGAAGCGGCTGCGATACTCTCTGTATCCAAACAAAATTAGAAAATAAGCAAATCTTTTTACATTTTTGTTTTATATTCACCTACCAATTTCTAGTAAATTGTTCTTGTTGTTTAATATACCACAAAATTTATGGTGTCATCAGACAGATGAGAAAATGGCAGACTTACGGGGTTTCCAACATAACTTTGCACACGGTCGCCATGGTGCTTAATACATCTGTTGTGTTTTCAATGGGCAAGTTTTTATTCTGTTGGGCAAAAGCAAAAATTTTTTTCATTTATTTAGAAGTTATTTTTTTTTAAATGTCACTGAGAACTAAATTGAAATGTTTTTATTTACCTCAGATACAAATTTTGTTGTCCCATCACTTAATGATTTTAGCATGGGTGTGGCATCAGCATAAAATAGAGATATCCGATTGGCCAGCTCATTATTCACCTCGTTTTCTCCCTCTGCCTACATGGACAGACACCAAAAACATCATGAATGAAGCAAAGCAAGAACACAGATTCTTCTTTCAAAGAACTCATCACAGTCAATGCCTCATGAAAATGATAAAAAGAAGACCATAAAGTGAAAAATATGAAGATTCATAAGCACTGAAAAGAAAAATCTGTCAAAAATGCTATACGTCATTTATGTACTAAATATTAAAAAATGAATTCTTCAAAAATGGATGGATGTTACTCAACCCTTCTGTTAAAATGAGAAGGGATTGTATGTCAGTCAATTTTTGAGTTTGCAAAGCTAGCATCATTTGAGTAACAATGGAATATCCCGGAATACAGTCATTTTGGTTAACAGGTAAATGCAAATTGGACAAGGATGGGAAAAGTAAAGACATCCCCAGAAAAGGTTTAATTAATTAATTAAGCTTTAGTTCTTTTGCCAAATATGCAATGAATAGTTAAAAATCTTTTCAGTGAAATGAAATCCGTTTTCATTTACTTACTGTATTCTAATGAATAAAAAGGGTTACTTGAAAACACATTTCAAACAAAACCATCAGCTTCAAAATGAGGATAGGCAGACAATAACAAATTTGTTTTTACTTAAGCGGTTTAATCTTTCAGTAAACTGCATACACCTGCACATTCTGGTGTGTCAAGTCTAAAAATACATTCATACATTAAACAATAGTCTAAACTATTAGTGCAGATGTGGAGAGCGCTAGCTGGAGTGATTTATTTAGCTCTCTTACAGTAGTAGGGCCCTAGGGAGCCATGGTGGGGCTACTGAATTCAGTCTGGGAGAATATGAGGGGAAAACCAGCACCACTTCACTAAACAAGGTATGCAGGCTGCATGACGTCCCCCAGGGCTATGTATGTGGCCCACTCTTAGATCAGATATTTAGTCCTAGGAGGGCAGGACATCTCTTGGGAGGACAGGCACAAAAGCTGACCACAGATCAGGTGCCAAACTATATTGGTGCACCTCATTGCACTTCAGTAAGCATCTCAGAACTCACTCGCTCTCCCAGTGGAAGGCTATTTTCTGTTTGGGTCCTCAATAGTCCCCTGAGGGCTGGTATGTGCAAGTGGCTTAGTGCTTAAGTATGTGAGTGAGAAAGAAAAGGAAGTGTGTTGGTTATGTGAAAGGAGTTTAGATAAAATCAAGAGCTGCTTGTCAAAGGCATATTTTTACTTTAAAAGTTAAAAAACAGGTGTGGATAAATTAAGTTAAATGAAGACAGAAGTCTAGTACAGTGGTTCTCAATTCCAGTCCTCGCGACCTCCTGCTCTGCACATTTTGTATGTCTCTCTTTGTTATCACACCTGATTCAGATACTCAGCTCATTAGAAGTGAGCTCCGTGCATGAACTGTTCTGATTGACATGGTCTCTACACAGTGTTCATTGCTCCCTACTCTCTGAGCAGGGGAAATCTGTTGAAGTTTACTTCACTTCGGAACATTCATTTATGGATTTGCACTGCACAATGTCTTCACACACAGACAAGTGTGACATCATATACCTCTGTAAATAAATACAATTTTAATTCACGCCTTGCACACTTCAATGCACTTTGAATGGAACATATACGTTTTCTCTTCAAACTGGAATCATGGCGGAATATCCTGTGATGTCCACTTCGCAGGGCACTTACGTTCAAATAGAACAAACATCTGAAGCGATAAGAGAGACATACAAAATGTGCAGAGCAGGGGGTCACGAGGACTGGAATTGAGAACCACCGTTCTAGTACACAGAAAGGTGAATAGAAAGAGAGAAAGAGAGGGGGAGGTTGAGAAAGTCATAGTAACAGAAAGGTGTCAGTTTCAATTCTTGAGAAAACTCACAGGAACATTATTGATCCTCATGCGGCTCAGGGTCCTCCTGTAATAACTGAAGTCATTCTGAATGGCAGGATTTGTCATCTGCAAAAACGAAAACCACAGGTCTTTAGTCAGTTTAGCTACACTACCATTCAAAAGTTTGGGGTCAACTTAAAAAAAAGACATTAAATGGATCAAAAGTGACAGTAATTTATTATTCATAATTATAAAAGATTCTATTTTTAAATAAATGTTGTTCTTTTGAATCTTCTATCAAAGAATACTGACTGAAAGAAAAAAAATGGTTTCCACAAAAATATTAAGTAGCACAACTGTTTTCAACATTGATAATAATAAGAAATGTTTCTTGAGCACCAAATCAGCATATTAGAATGATTTCTGAAGGATCATGTGACACTGAAGACTGAGTAATGGCTACAGTCTTCTTTGAAATATTTTCCTTTACAATTCTTGCTTGTTGTGGGTGATTGCTATACAGTTGTTAAAATGTTCATATTGGTTTTTAGATGTATAGTTAATAGGGCATGGTCAGGTCTCTAAATGTGGTTCAGTTTAAATCTATGGGAATATTTTCATCTGTTTTATCATTTGCAAGGTGGAAATTGTAAGTCTGATCCCTTAGAAAAGTAATAGCACACCTCTCAAAGTTACATAACGAAGTTTAATACTCAAAATTATGGGTTTTTAAACAACCTGTAACTCTAAGTATGAACAATAGTGCCTTAACAAGAACCATTTATAAAACCAAATTGTGTATGCAAAGGTGTTTCAAAGGGAGACAAATCTCCAGGTAATTGCTGGTGTGACAGGACTGAAGTAGACAAATACAGTCTGTTAGCCTAGAAGGCGAAGAACACATAGGATTAGCTAAAGCTTTACATAAATGACTACCAGTTCCTTTAGGTAATCAGTGCAATCTTTATCTGCCAGGACTGAGAATGTCTAAGACACATGAACCCCCTATAGAAGTACTGTTTAAACTTAAAGCGCACCGCAAAAGATCTGTAGCTTGTGACAGATGGATAAATATACTCTAACGAAGAGTCATGTTCAATTTAGGGTTCAAAGACAAATTAAGTGACAAAGGAGAGGGGCGCTCGTGAAGATGACAGCAGAGACAGGTTAGAGGACAAAGGTCAGGGAGAAGAATGAACTCTTTAGGATTTGCAAGAGCAGAGGTCAACTATAATCATCCCAAATGTTCAGTGAATTCTGAACAAGGATAGTGATTATTAATTCTGTAAAGCTTGAAATATGAAATAACAGAAAAATCTCATGTATTTGCAATATTTTGTTGAGTATCAAGATTGTGTATAACAGGTTTTTCAGCAAAGTTTTGATAATTTAGAGGCCTTAGAAATTAATGCATCAAATTATACAGTAAGGCTTTATAGGATTAATGATGGTTATGTAGATAACTCTCAGAAAGAAGAAATGAAAACAATATCCTCAAATGAAATCCTTGTCAACAAAACTAACGCAGTGCTTGTATTCAGTCGATTTACTGTCAGACCAGACAGCCCATACTATCCCTGCAGTGTACGTTGCTACGGCACTGGCAGGCTGAAGTAGGTCACTGCGCCAAGCTGAGAGGAGGGCATGGTTTAATGGAGGATGGCATGCCACCTTACACCCCCTACCTTCCTGCATTTAGCAACCCCATCTGGGGGGCTCTTTAATTGGGACATCCCAGCTCCATGCCGCAGGGCATTGGGGTGTATGTGAATGTTTATGCAGGACAGAAAGGTGCTAGTGTTGGTGTGGAGATGAATAAGAAAACAGCTAGAAGAAACATTATTTGATTTCTTTAGACACATAAACCGAGACAAATGAGGTGGTTTACTGTTCATTTAGAGTTGTTTGAGTGTCTGAGGTTCTCACATGGTCAGAGGAGTGTGTAAAAAAACTATAGCTCAGCATGCTGCGGTCTTGACATATACACTTTTAATGTCCGTTTAATGTGCTGCATTATTAATTTGATATAAAAGAAACAGCAGGTGTTTAAGCAGAGAATAAGAGAATGAGGAGAGCGACAGATCAAAAGCTAATTTTCTTGTGATCTTAAAGGGTCATGAAACCCCATTTCAGCACTGGTTAGTTCTCACCGCAATCTCACAGTCTGAAGCGTCTGTCATAGCAAATCAGCACATGCTGTTGTGAATAATTAAGCGAAGCGTCTTCTCGTAGGACAAGAACATGCAGTTTATTTAATAGAGATCAACGTGTCATCGATGTACTATAGTTCTTTGCCTTGTCACAAATTGTGATGTCAACACGATGTAGATTTTAAACCTGGGAGATGAAAATAGTGCAAAAAAGCATAAAATTAACCAGTTTTCTCCAACAGTTAGAACTATCGAATGGTAACATTGTCTTCTATGATGTGCAATACAAACACCTCTGCTAAAATCTAAAAAAAAAGTAGTCTGGGGTTTCATGACCCTTTAAATGACGAGAAAGGTTTGGCAAGCACCTGGGCCAGTGGAAACTGACACGTGCAATTGAAAAGTAATTATTTTCTCATTAGCTGGTTTCCAATCACAATTAGCATGTCATTAGAAAGAAGTGGAAGCTTGTTAAGGCATCTCATCCTGGTCAGTCTCATCAATCACATGGTAATGTGTAATAGCAGACTGCAAGTTAAAATTCATCTTACTTACAGTTAATGGTGAGCTCATCTTTTAACCATGCATTTCTTTTGACTACAGAACATTAATGAATGACCTCATATTTTACATAAAGAAAAAGAAGCATGTTTTAGGTCCATTAAAGGGGTTAAATGATGCGATTTCAATTTTTCCATTCTCTTTGGAATGTTACAAGCTCTTGGTGCATAAAGAAGATCTGTAAAGTTGCAAAGACTAAAGTCTCAAATCCAAAGAGATCTTCTTTATAAAAGTTAAGACTTGTCCATGCCCCCCTAAAATGCCTTGTTTAAACACGCCCCCACATGTCTATGTCACTGTGTGGGAAGATTTGCATACCACCGCCCAAATGTTCATGCAAAGAAAGAAGGCATAACTTTTATTCTCACTGTAGTATCGTTGTTGCCGCCATGTTGTGGAGACGCTGTGTATCATTGTGAAAGTGAAACTATGTTTGACCTTCCAAAAGAGGACTCACAGCCTGTATGTACATGTTTTATATTTATAGAATTTGCCACTGGTGATTCAAACGTGAGTTTTAAGCAATGTAGAGTAGTGCTTGTTGTTTGTCGCTTCTCCGATCACAAATGCAGACATGGTTTTATGTTTACGCGTTGCGGTACGCAGCGCAATGCATAAAAACACAGTACAAGTCATTATAATCAGTAATTATGTCCCCACTGGATGTAACAAATGCCTCGTTTGTAATGGGTTTTATGGGTTTTGTCTGGTCGTGCTGAGAGAAGCCATCACAGTATGTTAAGGGTGTAACATTTCCATCACACGCTTGAGGTATTTTGCCAATCACAACACACTGCATAGCTGGCCAATCAGCATGCACCTCGCTTTTCAGAACAATGAGCTTTGTAAAAATGTATGCATTTCAGAAAGGCGGGGCATAGAGGAGCAACAATAATGTACATTGTGTGGAAAATAATGTATTTTTTTAACCTTAAACCACATAATTTTAACCTTAAACATAATTTTCTTTTTAGCAATGTCATATGACCCCTTTAAGTTTAATAATTAAACATTATGTATATTATTTTCATAACAATAAGGAATATTTTTCCCAAATTTTGATTACATTGCTACATCCGGATGTTTACATTTAATTTTTAGGATTTTTTTTTTCTCCATTATTACTAACATTCTCATTAGTGATTCTCATTAAATTCTCAATAATGTAATATTTTATTTTTGTTTAAGCCATCATAAATTAAAGACAATATACTACTACCAATATAATACTAATATGCATGAATATTTTTATTTTCTTTATTATTATTATTATTATTATTATTATTTTATTATTATTATTATTATTATTATTATGGTAATAAGAATTCAGAGGGCTGGAAATTTCTTAACAATATTTGTAATAAATACTAAAAATGTTATTGATTCAACAACAAGGCTTCATTTTATTTAAACAGAAATATAATTATTATTTCTTATTATAAGACTCGAACATGTTCTTGACAGGTTTTGTAAGATACAAACCAATGATTTTTGACCTGTATTGTGTCAGCTCTTGTATTAGTATACACCCAATGCTAAATAAACAAGAATTTTAAATGCAAATTAATTCATCGACTGACTCTGTGAAAATGAACAGGATAAACCTGTTTCATGTATAATGGTCTTTAATTTATGCAATGACTGCAATCAAAAAATAAAAATAAATAATAATAACAAAAACCATTATCATCACGTAACAAATGAATTTTTATTGAGGTATAATATTGAGGAATGGTCCTCACCTTGAGCTCATCAAAGCGCAGTGTGAAGTGCAGGATCTCAGCGAACTGTTTTGCGAGGGCTTGCTCTCTCTCCAGATGCTGTGTGGGGTCATCGTATGTCTCACTAGTGAGTGCTCTCAATAGACTATGCAGCGCTGCTTCTGTAGAGACAAACAATCGCCAGTTAGGGTCAATAAGGTTCGCATTGAGTGCAACAGATCTTATTATTTCTTTTTTTTTTTTTTTTTTTTTACCAATTATAAACATCCACCCACTGATGAGTTAACTAAAACTCATTATGACCAGGCAACTATAATGGATGGTTGTTTTTCAACTAAATGTTGTATAAATTGTTTGTTTTAAACAATATACTGTTTAGATGCTGACATATTGATTCATACTGCCTGCAGATCAGTCCCTAAGAATCAATCCTTTCATCAAACAACATAAAACATCTGGTATCATACATGACCTAATTAACTAAATGTTCTTTAATGCCTAATCTCAAACTATTTTCTAAGACACACAAACATACCCCAGGCTACATAAATAGCACACTCTTAAATTAGGCCTAATCTGAAGCTTCTCAATGTTATTTACTAACACACAGTGATGTCTTAAGCCTCAGTACACAGTTCGATGACATGAGAGGCTGTTCTTAACCCACAATTCCCATTCTCATTCTCTCCATTGCTCTGTTGAGGTAATACAGTACAGCATGTTAGAGTAGTTATATTACATAAGAGTCAGCTCAGCAGCCATAAATGAGTTTATGGTTGAGGTACGGTATGATCATAGTTTGGTCGCATCAACCCAATTTTTAATCCTGATCTGATCTGATGGTTGGGTGATGTAACTTTAGATCCATGTATCAACAACAGTTGATGAACTGAATTAAGTCTGCTCTGAGAGTTCAGACAATTTTGGGATTTTTTCAGCTTTATTTTTATTGGCTCATTTGGCAATTACAGTAATCAATCCCGTCTGAAGGTAAACAGAGGGTAGCAATGTCTGTTAACTAATTTATTCACATATGGACTTGAGTTTTAAAGTTTTTCATAGTCAAGCCAATATAGCCATATTCCCGGTGGCCTGAAGGCTGATTTGGCCCGCTGCCCTGTTTTTTTTTTCTTCTTTTAGTTATTATTATTATTATTATTATTATTATTATTATTATTAATATTTTATATTTTTGCGTTCTCAATGTACCAAAGTGATAATTTCAGATTTTGTCATTTGATAATAAATACATAATAAATCATAAATCGGTTAGTCTTGACTGGCAGCGATATCGGCTCACGTCTCTTCCACGCTTCTGTAAAACCGTTTCGAACAGAGTCGATGCACAGGCCTCAAGGAAGGAGAGGAAGCAGACAGAAATGTAGAAAAATTACTGACCTGTTCAGAGCATCAAGTGCAGGTCAGTTTAATCGTTAAATATGCTACTGTAGTTTTGTCTTTATTAACCTAGTCGAGTATTAATCTGCTAGCATCTGTTTGGCTATCAGGAACACCCTATTATTATCATCAGTCAGAATACTGTGCTAAAGAACATCATTGTTGATTGGAAAGTTACATTAATAAATTTAGCATTCACATGGATTTGTTGTATTGGAAGGAGCTAGAGCAGACAGCAACAAAAAAATAGGCCATGAGTCACAGCCTAATAATTCAGTAGTGGGTTCAGTATTAGGATTTTTCAATAAAGATATTGTACTGATTTTGACATTTAGGCACTTTAGAAAATGTGTTTTTATATATTTGTATAAAATACAGGTTTGTTAAATCTTGGGCATTTAAGTAATTTTAATATAAATAATATTCTGTGATAACAAATTGCAATGAGGTTTTGCAACAAGGTGGACACAGTTCATAGACCTGCTGGTAAAGAAGTGACATGTAAAGGAAAAAAAGGGAGAGAAATACTGGGGAAAATGAAGAAAAGGAAAAGGAAAGTGTAGGTGCTCTTCAAGAGACTACCTTTAATTATTTTCCACAGCCCTAGACTAAGGGTTTAGACCTTTTTATGTGACAGCCATTTAAATAATAGGGTTATTTGTAGTTGCAGAATTTGTTGTGGGTGTATAATATAGTCATGGCCAGAAGTTTTGGCAGCGACATAAATTTTGTGTTTTGCAAAGTTTGCTGCTTCATTATTTGTAGATTATTTTCCCATGTTTCTATGGTATACTGAAAAACAATGATAAGTTATCATAAGCATATCATAAGTTTTAAAGGCTTTTATTGGCAAAAAAATATATATTAGTCAATATTTACAGTGTTGACCCTTGTTTTTTGTAACCTCTGCAATTCGCTCTGGCATGCTGGATATTAGATTCTGGGCCAAATCCTGACTGATGGCGATCCATTCTTGCCTTATTAGTTCTCGGAGTTAATTACAAATTGTGGGCTTCTGCTTGTCCATTCGCCTTTTGAGGAGTGACCACAGGTTCTCTATGGGATTGAGTTGCCTGGCCACAGATCCAAAATTTCAATGTAAATGATCTTCGAGCCACTTAATTTATCTTGATTTTTGATTTGTTGCTTGGTTATCCGTTGTGATGTGAAATGATCGTATTATAATCGGTTATGTTTTGTTTGGTTTGAAGTTTGCAAGACGTTTTGATAAATTCTTAATTCATGGCAGTGTTTTTGGGCAAAATTATGAGAGAGCCCAATTCCTTGGTTGAAAAGCAACCCCACATATGGATGCCTCAGGATGCTTCACTGTTGGCACGTCACAGGACTCATGGTAGCATTCACTTTTTCTTTTCTGAACAATCGATTTTCCAGATGTCCCAAACAGTGGAAAGTAAGCTTCATCAGAGAAAATAACTTTGCACCAGTCTTCTGCTGTCCAATCCTTGTACTTCCTGCAGAATTTCAGTCTGTCCTTGACGTTTTTCTTGTAGAGAAGTGGCTTCTTTGCTGCCCTTCTTGACACCAGGCCGTTGTCCAAAAGTCTTGGCCTCTCTGTGTGTGTAGATGCTCGCAGACCAACCTGCTACCATTCCTGAGCAAGCTCTGCACTGCTGGTGACACAATTCTGTAGCTGACTTCTCAGGAGGAGACGGTCCTGGTGCTTGCTGGACACTCTGGGATGTCCTGAAGACTTCTTAACTGCAGTCTAACCTCTCTCCTTGAAGTTCTTGATGATCCAGATAAATGTTTTTTTTCTTCAGGTGCAATATTCTTTGTAGCAATTTCCTTGCACGTGAGGCCATTTTGATGCAAAGTGATGATGTGTTTCTATGGAGGTAACCATTGCTAACAAGTTAATTGGAAGTGCTTCTTTTTACTCCTTTTTACTAACAATCAACTTAACAATGATTGGAAGTGCTGATCTGTGAATAAAAGCCACAAAACAGCTTAAGAAGCTTTTAACAATTTTTAAAAAACACTAGAAAAATGTGAATGATCTAGAAACAATGTGAATGAAAACCACAACTGCTTAAGCAGCAAACTTTGCAAAACACAAAATGGTATCTTTTGGGGTACAACAGCTCGTCACTAGAGCAGTACCCATAAAAAGGACATCTTTTTGCCTTTTTTTTATTCCTAGTAGGTACATATACCTTAAGTGTACAAATTACTATAAGATACTTATATGTACCTATTAGGGGTAAAAAAAAAAAAAAAATTAAAAAATAAAAAAAAAAAGATACAAAGATGTTCTTTTAAGGGTACTGCTCCAGTGACAAGCTGTTGTACGCCAAAAGGTACCATTTGGGCCTCTTTTTTTCTGTGTGGCCTGGGTGAATGTGAGATTTCCCGGCCTGAAATTGTGTCCCAGTCCGGACCTGAATATAGCCATACAGGCTGCTCTCTACATCGAAGTGAGAGAGAAAGAGAGAGAGAATTTTCAGGCTGGTGACTCAACCTGACACTCTGCTCTGCTCTTGTCTGGAGACTCGGACAGACTTATTAGAAAGCAGCAGCATGCTTCTTTCACGCTGTTAATACAATTATAACACCACTGACAGCCAAAGGGTCAAAATTTGAGTTAATATGCACAAACAGGTCCATCGTCAGATGAGAGCACTACATGCCAAGTGATCAGTGTAGTTAAGTGAAGCATGTCAAGCATGAGGGCTTGCGCCAAAAGTCGGTTTGGTGTACTGGAGCGGAAAGCGCGGGAAAGCAATATGACCCAGTTCGGCAAGTTACGTAACATATGGCAGATGCCTGGCCTGCACTCATTGACTACAAGTTCAGAAGCCATTACATGGATTTAAAGTGCAGGGTTTCAAAGGCTTCAGGTCAAGACCACCACTTGGTCTTATTGAGTTGCTAACATTCCTGTATTTTGATGGGCAAAACAGCTAATGCTAAGGAAGCCAATATGATCTGGAGTATTAGACATCATGGTCATTTTTCTCTATGCATATCTGTGAGAGGTCTGTAATATTTATGGCAGAATGGAAATGGGACCTCACCTTTTTAACAAATGTGATACAAATATTGAACGACCTCCACTTGCAGCTCCAAGGCAAGGGGAAACTAATTTGTGACATGTATTCCAGCATAAAAGCATTTGAGGTGAAACTAGCACTGCTTGTGTGACAAGTGCAAAAGCGAGATTTCACCCATCTCCCTGTTACCCAGAGCCTCTCAACTGAGAATCCAGTGGCCCCATTCCCAGCTGAAAAGTCTGTGGAAGCGCTGGAAATGTTGAAGGCGGAGTTTGAAGTGCGATTCCATGAGCTACATGTCCACGATTAAGCAATCTGTCTTTTCCAGGACCTCTTTGCTGCCGACATTGGCGAAGGCCTGCCTACTTATCAGTTTGTGTTTTGTGTGAAAGGACCAGCTTTGGTACTTCCCAGGGGCTGCTCAGGTTTTAGTGTGTTTGCACACAATGTGTTAGTATGCATTTAATTTGTAAGATGTTTACAGCTCAGAAAACAGATTGAAATGGATACTGCCAATGGCTGTTAAGCACATTTAAAGATACAGTTCACCTAAAAAGTCCAAACCCCAAATTCCCAAATTTGTTATGACAAGCACTTATGAATCAGCTACCGTCAACAAAAGAGAAGCATTAAGAGCTGCCCCCCATTCACTTTCATAATATGGAAAAAATCAGCCTGGATATTCTGCTAAATATATTCTTTTGTGTTACATAGAAAAAAAACATTCAGGTTTCGAATGACATCAAGGTAAGTAAATGATTTCATAATGTTAATGTAAAAGATTTCTGTATAACTACTTCTGCTATGAAAAACAGGCTAATGTACCTAATCTCTGTGAAAATTCATAGAACGTCTTTAGTTTGCCTACTAGTGGCACCACAGCAGCCCATGCCTGGTCTTGTAATGCCTCATCACTAGGGTTTTGGATTGCCTGAAAAAACAAACACAACATCTTAATAATACAACATCTGGCGAGTTATAAACAATGTTCCAAATGGAACATATTATTTTATGACCGTATGAGGTTGTGTTAGAATTATGCATGTGAGATGAGGTTTTTAAATGATGTGCTCATGAGGGTGGCAATTTGAGGATGTAAATGATGTCAAATCGAAGCACACAAGAGGCTTGAAGGTTTTTTCATTAGGTTTTTCCATTATGACACTGGGCAGAGCATCTAGTCAATGTTTTTTTCTCTCTACCTCAGTGTGCTTTTGAATTTCCAAATACATGCGGCTCATTAAAATAATTACTGAGTGTGCTGACATAAAAAGGGATACACTACGTTCTATTGAGTGAATTAGAAAAAAAGAAATAAAAGAAACATTCACTTTCATTCTGCCGAAGACACCAGTCCATGGCAACTGTATCTGTATAGCAACAGTATCCATGACAACAAGAGTATCAATCACACTGACACTCACTCATACCGAGGCGTGACTTAACAGAGCAGAGAATTTCGAATCATACAAACACACTGTGATATGTTTTCAAAGCCACTGATATTATTCAACTAATTTTTGTGTGAATTTATGTACATGTTGTAAGGAGACAATTTTACATGAACAACTTTATAAGTGCATACGTATAAGTCAAACATCAGCAGACCTCTGTTATCTTGAGAGTGTGCCTATACCTCTCGTATCTCTTGGCCAGCGCCTTTATATGCCTGTAGTTCATCAAGTATTCCCAGTGCATCCTTCAGGACCACATCAACTTCTTTCCATGTTTCCCGCTCTGCTTCTGTTGGCTGGGCATCTGGAGGAACAGAGCGAGAGAGAAAAGGGAATAAATGGAGTAGATTTCAAGGTTTTTAAAGGTCTTTCAAGGTCACATTTAGTCAGTGTCTGACACATTAAAGGGGTAATATGATGCGATTTCAAGTTTTCCTTTCTCTTTGGAGTGTTATAAGCTCTTTGTGCATAAAGATCTGCAAAGACTGAAGTCTCAAGTAAAGACTCGACCACGCCCTCCTAAAAGGCTTGTTCTAACATCTCATGTCTATGTCACGATGTGGGAAAATTTGCATAACGCCGCCCAAATGTTCACTCAAAGAAAGAAGGCGTGATTTTGATTCTCGCTGTTGCCGCCGGCACCATGACGTGGAGACGCTGTTAGTGAAGAAAGCAAAAATACTTTCTTTGGCCTTCCAAAGAGGACACAACTAGAAATCAGTGGTTAAGTTGTTTTACAACACTGTTCCAGAACAATTTAACCCAAATATTAAGATGTATTCTATTCGAACGTAAGTGCCCTGCGAAGTGGACATCACAGGATATTCCGCCATGATTCCAGTTCGAAGCGAACGTGTATGTTCCATTCAAAGTGCACTGAAGTGTGCGAGACGTGAATTTAAATTGTATTTATTTACAGAGGTATATGATGTCACACTTGTCCGTGTGTGAAGACGTTGCGCAGCGCTAATCCGTGAATGAATGTTCCGAAGTGAAGTAAACTTCGAGCAATGAACAGTGTGTAGGGACCATGTCAGTAGCGCTTGTTGTTTGTTATTTCTCTGATAACAAATGCAGACATGGTCTTATGTTTACGCGGCGCGATGCAACGCGGCATGATGCAACGCAATGCAGAAAAACACAGTATAAGTCATTATAATCCGTAATTATGTCCCCACTGGATGCAACAAATGGCTCATTTGTAATGAGCTTTATTGTTTTTGTCTTGTGGCGCCGGTGTTCTAAACAGGACACGCATCACAGTAAAGCAAGGGGCGTAACATTTCCATCACACGCTTGAGGATAGCTGGCCAATCAGAGCACACCTCGGTTTTCAGACCAATGAGCTTTGTAAAAAAAAAACGACGCGTTTCAGAAAGGCGGGGCATAGAGGAGAAACAATAATGTACAGTATGCGGAAAATAATGTGTTTTTGAACCTTAAACCACAAACATTTCATTACACAAAATACACAAAATAATGTTCTTTTTAGCAACATCATATGACCCCTTTAAAAAATGAATATGCAACTCATGAACAGGAATCAGAGCTTTACAGAGCTTTATAGAGAATGAGGCAAGATTAAAATGAAGGAAATAACAAAGAAAGAGTATTTGGTGACACTTTGCACAATATATTTAACCCTGTGCATGTGCTGATACTATGGGCAAATTCCACTATTACTATAGAATAGTAAGTACTCTGAAGAAAGGGTATTACTGTAAAAGTACTCTTTTGAACTTTACATTCATCTAAAAAATAAAAATAAAAAATGTATCGGGGTTTCCACAAAAATATTAATCAGCACAACTGTTTTCAACATTCATAATAATAAGAAATGTTTCTTGAGCCTTAAATCAGCATACTAGAATGATTTCTGAAGGACCATGTGATACTGAAGACTGTAGTAATGGCTGCTGATATTTCAGCTATGCCATCTTAGAAATAAATTACATATTAAATTATAATAAAACACAAAACAGTCAGTTTAATTTGTTTTACTATAGTATTTCACAATATTACTTAATTTTTGACCAAATAAATGTACCCTTGGTGAGAATAAAAGAATTATTTACATTTTAAATATTACCTCCAAAATAAACATCTCTTCCATTTTATTTTGTTCTAAATGTAACCTTAATAACATTGCAGTAAAATTCATATTTACGGCTAATTGCTGGGGCAACTGAATGTTTGTGTTAACTATTACTTTGTTTATTTTATTAAAAGTTTACTTCAATTTCGAAAAACCATTGCATTTAAAAAAAAAAAATACCACCCAGGATAAAATAAACTACAAAATCAGATTTTTTTAGTGACCAATGTAAAAAGACTTCACTAGCAGACATTTTATTAAGTGATTTGGTTGCTCACTTTTGTTTGGATTGACTCTACAAGTAGGTATAAACAGTAGTTTGTACACTTTGGATATATACAGTCCAAACTTGACATCACTATAAGATGAAATCAAATCAAACTGGTTTGGACTGAGACAATGATGACAAATTCAAATTTTGTGGGGAATTACTCACTGGGGATCCTAAAGCGTATTTGAGTCAAACCAAGCTGAACCTGTTTCATATATTTAAAAGGCAATGTGTGAAATTTTAAATGGTAGAAACTGGCCCACATCTAAAGAGAAACCTTAATGAGACATTGACAGCTGGCTTCAAATGCAGATTAAGAAATTAAGGGCCACCTCCTTTCTCACCAAGCATTCAGATGCCAGACATTAAGAGAATCTCTAAGCTTTTTTGTCTATGTATGTTTTCGTATTGATACAGTAGGTCCTGTTCCAGTGCTTTGTTTCTTGGAGTCACTCGCACTCCAGCCTTCTTTTGTAGTGTTACATAACACTCGAGCAGCCACTATAGGAATTTTTCTTATGTGTCCCGACTGATGAGCCATGAATGAGTCAACGGTTTCAAGGTGACCCACTCTCTTTCTTCAAAGGAACAACTACATGACTAAAACTGGAGACAAACATGGCAGGATGGAAATGTTCTGTGGGCAAGGGTAATAAAAGCCAGGAAACTCTTATTTTCTTTGGTTCATTCACCTTCCTTCACTTTGGAGAGGGTTTTTGGGTTCAAACAAATGAGATGGTAGCAGATTATGTGTGGTTTGTGAACTAGTCTCCAGGGGAAAGGAGTTTAAGATATTATCATGAACCAAAAGGGGAACTGGCATTTTTTACAAGTTGACCAGGTAATGACCTACACCAAGTGCCCCAGAATCCCAGTTCTCAAACATACCAAAAAGGACACATTAATTAGTGCATTTTGAGGTAAGCTTTGAGAATGAAAGATTATTTACAGCTAATAAATGAAAGGGAATTAATGGAAAGGGGAGACATATCTCACTTTCAAAATCGAGGAAGAAGTTGGGCTCTTGTTCAAGATCTGTGCACGTCAAAACTTTAAGGAGGTTCCCCATGACAACGTACCTAAAGGGAAAAAGAAAGACAGAGTTAAGTCACATATTCTAAACAGAAATCATAAATCTGATGTTCAGATCCAGGTGGGGCAGCACTTAACAGCCCTACTTTGATTCCATCATGGCACTAATCTCTTCTGTTATAAGTCAAGAAACCATCGTCCTTCCAACCACCAGCTGACGCTCCTTCCCTTTACCCCGCAGCTTCCACTCTCCAGACAGTGCTTCCAGGCAGTGGTTTTCCTGTGCAGGTTCTTGACCAGATGTCACTACTGTAACCCCCCTCACCCCCCTCACACACACGGAGTTACGAGAATCCCTGCGCTTTGGTGGCCAGTGCCAACCGTGCATGTCATGCCTACTGCTCACGTTCAGTTCCCTATTGAGGGGCCCCAAGCTTTCAAAGTTAAGATTTAGGAAGTATACTAGTGTTTTTAGATGTAAAAATAGCTCTCCAAAACCATTCATTCTCTTGGGATAACTGAGACTACTGGGTTCAACATTTTGCTTTTGCAAAACGTGAATAACAGTAGACATGGGTGAAATACAGAAGCAAGGCCAAACTATCCTTCCATACAGCAAAATCGAGAAAGGAAAAGTCACATTCCAAAGATGTTCAGTAGAGGGGTCATTTCAGAACAAACAATACTTTCTATATTCTTTTAAAATAAAACTTAAACGTACTATATGCTCTTCCCTTCCCCAGTCCATAAAGAGCATTTATGGTAAACAGTTCTTGTGATGATGTCATAACCATGGGCTCATTAACATATGATCACCTACCTATTTAGTATTTAGCAGCTTGGACTACTCTGATGAACAAAAGTGTGAGCAACAGTGCCTCGGCTCGTTATTCACGATCGAAAAAGAAAATGAAAAGAGATAACTTGAGAGCAAATAACTTGAGACAATAACAACAATAAATGCCTGTGTTGACGAGCACTTGTGTAAAAAATAAGTATAAAACTTTCTAGTGCATGGTTGAGCACCTGTGTTCCCCATGCTATCAAATGGAGTGTACTAGCTATGTGTTCCAATGAATGCATGTGCTAAGTAGACTCAAAACTAAAGTATACTTTGGGCTTTAGGATGACATCCCAAAGAGCATAAAGAAGAGCAGAGCAGTCCAACACAGTAACTTGACTCAAGTGACTCAATGAATGATGTGTGTTTCAGGAAGAACCGTTTGCAACAATGGAAAATAGGGGACCTGCTTAAAAGCGTCACTATATTTGCAACTACACCTGGTGACGCATGTTAAGCTATGACTGACATGGACTGCTAATGCTACAGACATGTACGATATTGCTTCAATGCATTAAGTTATAAAAAAAAAAAAGGGTTTTTTTATACTATCTGTGAGAAAATCAACTATAAAAGGAAGATTCTGAGAAAACACACAGAAAAAAAAAAAAACACATCCTTCCTCCAATACATACCAGGCTCCTCCAAAACAGCCACCTGACATCAAACCCGATAAACACTGTAAGCTGATGGGAAAATGCCTCCACCACAACTCTCAATGGCATTTCTCTGTATAAAAGCTGTTTTTACCAAGAACTCCATTGGTCTGAAGGAAAGTTTTTGCTATGAGTGTCAGGAGAGGAGCTGTACACACTTACCAAATGCACAGTTGAGCTGCAGGTAAACTATAAAAGTTACAACAAAACAAAAGAAAAATAATTATTTCACAGCCTGTCGTAAAGGTATAAAAAAGAATGAATAACACAAAAAGATTGTGTTGTGTTTACTTTCACCTAGTACAAAAGATGAAAGAGGAGAGGAGGGAAGAAAAGAAGGGGGAAGGTGTATATTGTAGGTAATAACAGAAGGGGGGATATACATGATTATTATTATTCTTGTGGGGGGGAGAGATGTGTGTGTAAACACACATAAGCATACAGGCGGCTAGATGTAGGTCACCGACATGAATGTGTATGTGTGTGAATGGGTGTTATATAATCTAGCTGACGATCCAACTGCAGATCTAGACAGAATGAGACAAACAGTCACTCCTACATGCCTGCAATTACAACGAATGTTACAGTCACCGAAATGTGCAGGTGCACATGAATGTAAAAATCAAATAAAAATAACTGATTGCTTTGGAGCGAACAAGTGATATTGGCAGTTGATTTATGTTACTGGTTAGTATTTGGAGAGTCATATACAGTACAATTTATTGATCAACATCCAAGATTTTAGGTTAAACATCTTGCAATATACTGAGTTCTAAAGCTTTTTGACTATTTCATGCTTTCGTTGCAATGTTTTTAGTTATCTTACTTTAATTTCATTTATTAAAAACTATTATATTTATAAATACATAATTTAAATTATTATTAACATTTAATTAATACTGATACTAATTTGATTAATTAAATTCCATGTTATGTAACTAATTTAATTATAAAATATGATTTACAGCCCTAATAATAATAACAGGAAAAATATTTACAATTATTTGTAGACACCATATGACACTGCCAAAATGGCTTGAAATTTCCTGTCCAGTATTTGTGTATGTCTGAACTGGGAATCTGGAAGAGAGCTGGAGGGGGTGTATGCAGAGTGACAGGTGGAAAGTTGAGACATGAACAGGTAGACAGGTCAACAGGACGACCGAGACAGAGAGTGTCTGGAAGCTGAGGCAAAGAGGCAATGGGTGTGAGAGATTTCTCGAGGAGTGACTCTGGTGAGGTTAAAGTCAGGTGAGCGTCTGAGCTGGGACGATCTGTGTGCATGAGGGTTTCAAACAGGTACAGGGACCGTACATGAAAGTTGCTGATGGTAACCAATGATCAAAAGCACTCTAACCCATGCTGACAGAAGCAAGACCCACTCAAGCGAGAGTACTGATTCAGACATTCACACTTTACAAAAGATACACGGACACATGGTGAGGGGCAGCAACAGGTTAAAGCCACGCTAAGGATCATGTGGATTAGAGTTCAAGGACAGTGCCTTGAGTAAATTACTAATTTCACAAAACAACTACTGAAGTAGTGCAAAATAACAATTTCTTGCTTGGCTTGCTTGCAAAACTGGCATTTGTTGTAAGTTTCAAGGTGTACAAGAGGGAGTTACAGAGAGCATTAACTTTATGGACAATCAAAAACAACAATAAAACTACAGAAAAAGCCCAGATAAATCTGAAGAGCGATGCAATCCAAATTCGCCTATTTTTTAAATAATATTATTAATGTATAATATAATACGATATCAACACACTGTGTAATATACCTAAATGTAGCTTCTGAAAAAACACTGATACGACAACACTGTAGCTTTAAAAGTTTGTTTAATACACTTTTTTTTAATTGCAATTGCATTGCTTTTAGCATTTAACATAATAATGGGGAGAGGGTCAAAATCAAAATATAAATGCTATATAAATGAAACTGAATATTTCACAATATTACTGTCCTTACTGTATTTTAGATCTAATAAATGCAGCCTTAGTATGCATAAAGACATCTTTTAAAAACATTAAAATCTAACTGACCTTAAATATTTGAACCAAACTACGACCCTACCACCGATAGCAATGAATGAGTAATCAGAATCAGAACACCTTAGCAACCACAAAGCAACATACTGACAACGTTCCACAATACAAAAGCATTATGGTGACAAGTACATGGGTTACATTAACAACTCTGATGCTATTTGCACTATATTTACTGTGTGTTTATCCTCATCCACTGTTGGAAAGTTACTTAAAGTTACTTGGAATAAATGTGACCTGAATCCAAGCCATGCCAATGATGTACTGCTGCCAAGTACGCCAACCCTAAATCCCACACAGTGTTCCCTCTAACCATTAGGGGGTCATTTCAAGAACAGCAGTCTCAAAAATCCAACATGATACAATCATATTTCTTATTAAAGAAAAAAAATACTAAATGCAAAATACAAAATATTAATTTTCATAAGGTTCAATGTCTTTTGCATTCATGTCATTATTATAGGAACAAACGTGATCGAGGTGTATAAATAAGTAGGCTAAGTGACAAGATCCCTTTTTAAAAATGAAAATAAAACATTGCAAAGTGGAGAAAATTTATCAAGGTCCTAATATCTTCTCATGACAACAAAAGAGTATGTGGGCTACACTGAGACAAGAGTGAAAATTATATTAGGAACAGTGCATTTGCCTCTCAGCTTCATTCACAGCAGTCCCAAAGGGTGAAGGCGAGCTCCCTGTATAAGCTCTTTCCGACAGAAAGAGACTCTGACCTGGTTGTTTTCTTTTCAAAGCCTCCTACTGGGAGATTGCGTGCTGGAGGAGAGGAGCTACGATGGGATTCTGGAGAAGGAGGGAGCAAAGGGGGGCTCGTCTAAGCCCGCTGGGCACTTACGATTCACTACTGCATTGTGATTGGCTGCACACAAGTTCTCTTGCACTCCACTGTATCCATGGAGTTGAAAAAAAAAACTGGTGCTTCCAAAAACACTCTGACAGCCAACCAGAAAGCGAATGGGGAGGCGGAGAGGAGGATGAGGGCACTGGAGCAGTAGTCCGACTTAAGAGCTTGTGTATATATGAATAGCGATGAGGTAATGCACCAAAATGCACAACAAGTGCAACAGCGACACGCTGATTAATCATGGAATTCTACGAATAACTGGCATTCCAGTCTTAGGATGCATAAATATATATGATTAATTGTACAAAAATACTATATACAATTATTTGAATTATTATTACATATAATAATTGTTTGTAGAATAATATAAATAATTGCATAAAATGATGATAATTTTATGCAATATAAAATTTATATTCAAATTGTAATTAAAAAATCAATGCATACTGAATTGTTATGAAAATAATTCAGTGCAATACGTATATAATATAATACATCTTAAAATACTTGGAATACATACATTTTCCAATTGCGTATGTGTATAAGTAGATTTAACCTGCTCCATTATTTCCCAGCCTGTCGAAAATAATGCTGGAATATGCAGGAGCACTACAGCATGGGAGTCCACGTGCTTTCACCATACTACACTATCACTGTGGCGCCATAGGAAAAAAACAACAACAACAACCTCTCCCCTCCTTGATTCCCTTCGTCACGTGGGCACAGCCATGGAGAGGCTAACCGGCTGCCTCAGGCATCGAGGGGGAGGGGAGCGAGTGAATTAGTGCATGTTTTCAAGTGCGCTTATTTGAGTGAATGGATGCAATAATCCAGTTATGTATGTGGTGAAGTATATGCAGAATTGAACCTAATGTGAGAATATTGCCAGAAGAGCAACACTTAACGTAGCAGCATGGTCTAAAATCAAATTTACAGAGACTTAGCAAATTATTTATGCATTTCAGCCTTTACAATGCACATTTATTGACTATCATTTTCCAAATGGCAAGTGTTGAATGTTGTGATATCTGTTAATGTATGCTCAAGAATGAGTAAAGTGTGTGTGCATGTGATACATCATGCAGTGTCACTCTTACGCAGCATCACTTACATCCTTATCTGCAGTTTTAACTTGACCTACATTTCCTGTGGCGTGCTGCCACATCGCATTAGCCAACTATAGTAGCAGTGTTCTGATTTCACCCCAACCCTTTGAATCCCACCAAACTGATCAGAAATATGGGGTGCAGATACCCTTCATCCACCCCAAAAACTTGCATAACCTGCTTGACCAAACGTTTATTTAACGTCATGTGTTAAATAAAACTAAGGAATCAGAAGGGTGATAAATGAGAGAAGAGGAAGCGTGTGTTTGTATGTGATTTGTAGCTCCGCCCACGCTGGAGTAAACAGCCGCTTTAATGCCCTCTTTAAGCATGTTGTGGCAAAAATCTAAACAAATTGCTGGATAAGCCAATGAGGTTGCTGCGCATTTGTAGGATACCAGCTATTGGTGAGTCTGGGTTGAGTGTAACGGCAACGGACAACACTGTCAAAGCACAACCGTGACATTTGTAGCTTTGACGTCACAAGCACTGACAAATAGTGACACACAAACAGCACAGTGTTACTGATGATCACTTACAATTGTTATCATTTAAAATATTTGCATAAGTCTCAACTAGTTGGTGGTGCATGGTGATAACCGGAGAGGTTCAGAGTAGGATTTTTGGTTAATCTCTCCTACAATAGGACCTCTTAGGCGGCACTGTACCTCTCACGATCAAAGCCAGAAACCATGGCAACCGAATATCATAAGCCAAAACAGGGCACCTCATCTGAAATGTTGGGAGAAGGAATTTTAAGCAGCCACGTTCCAAATGTTCAAAGTCTGTTTAATCGAAAAACATGCGTCACTTCCATTGCTGAAGCTGCTGTGATTATCATAATCTTTCAAAAACAGTCCTTTTCTGTAAAGTCAAGCCTCAAATGAATTCCACTTAAAGAAAGAAAATTGAGGGACGGAACTTGATGTATCCTGCCTCATACCGTCCATGTCAGCTACGGAAAACAGCAGAATTGGAAAGAATTCTTGTATCTTGATGTCCTTCTTTCACTGTGAAGGTCTTTAAGATCTGAGAAAGTCATTGGTGCAAGACAAGCACAGGAAGTTTAGTCTTTGAATACAGATTAACACAGGCTGTGGCACTTTCACAGCCTGAAAATGAAGTTTGCGTGTGTGAGAAATACATTCTCTAACCCCCTTTTCTGAGCACCGATGTCCTTTTGTCATTGGGTCACTCACCACAATCAAATCAAACAGTGAGGTGTTATTTGACATTTACAAAAATAAGCAACTGCTTGTTTCAGTCCCTTTCATTTTCTTAATTCTGAGTAAGTGAGTGGCAGTCAGGAGAGCTGTTTATGCAGAGTATGAGGGGTATGGAACTGTCAAACTGAGATGGGATTTTTGGGGGTGTGTATGGCATAAGGTGGATTTGCGCTATGAGCCTTGAGATCCTTTTTTTAAGCACAGAGCACCCTCTGCTGACAGCAAGGAAGGTGTGTACAGAGGGCCACTCCCTATTCTCTGGGATAAAATAAAATAAAATAAAATAAAATAAAATAAAATAAAATAAAATAAAATGCTCCAGCATTCCTGTGATCCTAAATAGGATAAATGATTAGGAGAATGTAAATTTTCCTAAATAGGATAAATGATTAGGAGAATGTAAAGAAAAGGGGACATAAATAATAAAATATGATTTTGTGTATGTAAAGAAAAGGGGACATAAATAATAAAATAAAAAATTATGTACAAAGACACTATTCAATATTTAATTTAATTCAAAATGATTGAGAAAATAAATAAAAAAAATAAATAAATAAATAAATAAATAAAATAAATAAATAAAATAAAAACAGCATTTTTAAAAAAGAAATGTAAATAAAATAAATATTTATAATTGCAATCAAAATTAAAATAAAATATCCTAAATAGGATAAATATATAAAAAATATGTACAAAGACACTAGTCACCTGAGAATAATTCATTTAATTTTTTAATGCTTGCAAACTGAGATGTTGGGTGATGAATTATTGTTAGAGAGAGTAAATATGATTTTGATAGAAAATATATATAAAAAATTAATAAATAATATTGCGCAATCAATATTTCAAATCCAGAGCAAACATAATAACACACAATTCTTTTTTTTGTGACTTAAATGTCATAATGATACAAAAGTTTAAAAAAAATATTCAACAAAATAATATATATATATTATATCAAAACAATATAACTATGTATGAATATTATATATCTATATATATAATGTATATGATATCTATATATATATATCTATATAATATATATATATAATATATATATATATATATTATATATATATATATATATAACCCATGGGGAAATGATTGGACTGATGAAGCGGAAACATTAAGACTAGTAGCAATGTATTAAGATCAACAAAGTAAGCAGCACTACCAACCAGTACCTTTTTTAGTGCATAAACTGAAGAATGGCTTTATAAAACTTTATAAAAGACAGTCAATGGAGAATAATTTTGACATTTATACAGCAGGGGAATGACACGTCTATAAAATGCCTGTGGTATGCATGGGTGGAGGGTAAGTGCAGTGTATACATGACACACACAGTAAATGAAAGGGGAGCTAACCCAATGAATATTTAACTAATCCTTCCACTCCCTTCAGCTGCATCAACATGTCTCTTAGAGCAGGCGCTGACTGACTTAAACAGCACACTGCCATCCTTCTCATACTTAAAAGATGTCTCAGATGTCTAGGTAGTGGCTGTGTCTGCTCTCTCAGCACCACTTTACTTCATGTCATGTCTTAAAAGGGCAATTATTGCCAAAGGTCAATGGAAAAGCAAAAGTGCACTTAAAAACATCGTTCAATTCAAACTGTAATATGTATATTTAGCTTTGTTGAATGGAAACTTCTTGTCATTTAGTAAGCCCATCTTCTATGTAGAAATTTTTTTATTGTTTGTTTAGTAATTTTCTTTTTTGAGTAGAAATTTCTATTTATAAAGTAAAAGAATTTTTTATAATTTATTAGTAAATATTTCTGAGGCTAAATAACCATGTATAATGATGAAAGCCAAAATATTAAATTTCACTGATGAATATTTACGGAGTAATCCATTATTTTGTTGAGGGGGGTCCTGAGATTCACCTGAGACTCATAGACAAATTACAGGGGGTTAAAATGACTTCAGAAAGATGTCAGCATCCTTATGTTATTTTTACACAGAGATTGGTAGGTCTGTTAGTAAAATCTGTTGACTTTTGCCATCTTTGTTGCATTATGTGCCAATTGTGCCAATTAAAAAATGGGGAAAGAGCACTTTTCAATTTTTTTCTCCAAAGTTTGCAGGCCTGTAACTCAAAAAGTATTAAAGATATCTTAATGCCCTTTTAGATATCGAGTCTTAAAAAACTTCCATTTTGGCATTTTCATTTTAAGGCCCTATATATGGTTCAGTTCCAGAGATATTGGAATTTCAATATGTCTCCAGGAGCAAATTGTTAAATTTGACATTTTCAGTGGTCAAAAAACAAATGTGGGTAACTTTGCAAAAATATGATACTTCTTTTCTTTTAAAGAGCAATGTCTGAAGAACAAATAATGTTGAAATTAGAAATGTCTTGTTTCCTTCTGTCAAAACATCTGCATTGAACATACCTGTCTGAGTACCATAAGTATTCTTTTTCCAAAGTTTGTGTGCCTATAACTCAAGAAGTATTACAAATATCGCAATATGATTTTAGATTATAGTTCTTATTAAACTTTTCTTGAGGAATCTTCATTTACAAGTCCCTACATCATTCAGTCCCAGAGATTAGGAATCATATCCAGATTGTTGAATAATACCCATTTTCAGTGGTTGAAAACCAAACGTTGGTCACTTTGTATACAGACAGTACTCGTTCTATTTAAAGAGAAATATCTGAAGAATTAATAATGTTGAAACTAGAAATGCATCTTGTTTCCCTCTATTAAAACCATTGTATAGGACATACATGTTTGAATGTCATAAATGTCGTGCCTGTAACTGAAGAAGTATTAAAGTCATCTTAATATGATTTTAGATTCTGGTTCCTAAGAATCTTTTCTTTTGGAATATTCATTTTTAAGCCCCTGTATGGTTTAATCCTGTTTTGAGATCTCAGTGCAGCTCAATGTACAAATTGTTGAATCCTACCCATTTTCAATGTTCAAAAACCAAATGTGGTTTTGTGTTTATCTAGTCATCACTGCTGACACTGTCAAATATGCAATTAATAACAGTAAGCCAGGGTTTAGGAATGTACAGTGTGATGCGTCAGATTATAAATGACCAGGATTAATCGTTAACTATAATGAACAGTGAGAAGAACAGAATAAGGCATTAATATGTGCTTTATAAGTACTAATAAACAGCCAATATGCTAGTAATGTGCATGCTAATAAGCAGCTAGTTAATAGCGAGAATTCGTCCTTAAAATAAAGTGTTACCATGAACTCTTGGTAGCTTCAGAAGCTGTTAAAATGAACAAAATCCCTTCTTCCAAATTCAGTGCATTTTTTAGCACTCAGACAGGCATGTTCTATGCATATTGTTTTGATAGAGGTAAACAATTCTAATTCTTCAGACATTGTTCTTTAAATTTAAAAAAAAGTACTGTCTGTATACAAAGTGACCAACATTTGGTTTTCAACCACTGAAAATGGGTATTATTCAACAATCTGGATATGATCCCTTATCTCTGTGAATGAATGATGTAGAGTCTTGAAAATGAAGATTCCAAAAGTCAAGTTTAATGAGGACTACAATTATAAAATCATATTGCAATAGCTTTAATAATTCTTGAGGTATGGGCACGCAAACTTTGGAAAAAGAATACTTATCGCACTCAGACAGGTATGTTCAATGTTATGTTCCTGGAGCCATATTGAAATGTCAATATCTCTGAAACCAAACAATATAAGCCCTTAAAAGTGAAGATGCCAAAAGAAAAGTTTGTTAAGACCGAAAATCTAAAAGGGCATTAAGATATATTTAATACTTTTTGAGTTGCAGGTCTGCAAACTTTGAAGAAAAAAAAAAAAAAAAAAAAAAAAAAAACTTTCCCCATTTTTGAATTGTCACCATTGTCACATAACGCAACAAAGATTGCTAAAGTCAACAGATTTTACTAACAGACCTAAGAATCTCTGTGTAAAAATTATGCTGACATCTTTCTGAAGTCATTTGTAACTCCCTGTAATTTGTCTCTGAATCTTAGGTGAAAATTACCATTTCAACCCCCCTCTACAAAATAGTGGATAACTCAGGAAAATATTCATCCATGACATTTAATATTTTGGCTTTCATCACTATACATCTATATCTTTCTTCAGAAAAAATATTAGCAAAATCAAAAATTTGAGCCGAGGACCTCTAATTGAGTTGACATGGAATGACTAATATGCAGTTTTCTTCAGCTTGTTCTTTCACTCACTCATCTGACATAAGAGCTAATGCCTTTGAGATCCTGAGACAAGAACCACCTATACAGTGATTAAGATCTGGTTCAGTCCAGTCTATCAACAGGACAATGAAGTAAAAAAAAAAAAAAAGTTTTAAAAAGTATATATATTATGGAATGAAACATTCACATAAAACTTTGAGAATGATAATAACTTAGCAAATGGTGCCACCTGCTGTACAAAATAAGTAATCACTTTAACACAATCCAACACCACCAAGGTATAACATACCAAAAATCCATATGCATTACAATAACCACTGACCATTTTAGAATTGCCATCGAAGAAAGCACTAATAAACTAAACCAAACTAACAGTGTTCTGTTTTAGCTGCAACAGACTTAACAAATGTGGTAAAAAGAGCATATTTACACTGTATTTTATATTATATGTGTCCCTCTGTGGAAAAAATGTGAAATGTCTTGTAGAAAGGAATATTAGTGATATGAGATGGGCTATTTTAATTTTTTATCATTATTATTATTCAAAAAGAAAGAAAGAAAGAAACAAAGAAACAAAGTGTGACGAGTGAGGCGAGGCCGAGAGCCGTGGGAACGGAGCGAGGCCAGTGGACTGAATGATAATGAGTGCCACCTGCACCACTCACCCATGGAGGAGCTCCGGAAGGATAAAAGGAGGAGTAACAACAGTAAAGGATGAGAGAGGACCAGACCTGCCATTTACGTTGTTTTGTTTTGGTTCTGTTTGTGTGCGGCAGTCATCCGTGAGCGGCTGTTGCTCTATTTTCAGCTTTGTGTTTGTTTCGTTATTAAATTATGTTTAAATGTAGCCAGTTCCTGCCTCCTTCTTCCCGATTATGAACATTGTTTAAGAAAGAAAGAAATATAAAAAGAAAGAAAGAAAAGGAGCCACCTGGAAACCAGACAGCAATGCATCAAAGCAGTCAGAACACATTATTAGCAGTGGTGGACAAAGTACACAAAACAAGTACAGTCAAGGCCAAAAGTTTTGGCAGTAACATAAATTTTGTGTTTTGCAAAGTTTGCTGCTTAAGCTGCTGCAGTGTTCATTCACATTGTTTCTAGATTATTGTGTAGAGTGATCAAATGCATTTTAAATAATTGCTAAAAGCTTCATTGGCCGAAAAATTTACTTATCACACATACACACAAAAAAAAAAAAATCATTGACCAGCTAACATTAATTGACTAATCATAGCAGCACATGTGAAAGTGTGAATGAGTACTAGTCAGGTAAAATCAATATCATACTAATTAGATTGTAAGAGCAGACTGATTGTTATAAAAGGAGGAAAGAAGCACTTCCAATCATTGTGTTTTTGTTAGCAATGGTTACCTCCAAAGAAACACGTGCAGCCATCATCGCTTTGCATCAAAATGGCCTCACAATCAAGGAAATTGCTACAAAGAATATTGCGCCTGAAAGAACCATTTACCGGATCATCGAGATCTTCAATGAAAGAGGTTTGACTGCAGTTAAGAAGGATGTCCCAGAGTGTCCAGCAAGCACCAGGACCGTCTCCTCCTGAGGAGTCAGCTACAGAATTGTGTCACCAGCAGTGCAGAGCTTGCTCAGGAATGGTAGAAGGTTGGTCTGCGAGCATCTACACACACAGAGAGGCCAAGACTTTTGATCGAGTCACCACTAATGTAAAGCTTGCTCAGGTTGTTGTTTTTTTCAAAGATAGAAATATGGGGAATTGTGAAAATTCTGCCGGAAGTACAAGATTTGGACAGCAGAAGACTGGTGCAAAGTTATTTTCTCTGATGAAGCTTAATACCGACTGTTTGGGACATCTGGAAAATCGATTGTTCAGAAAAGAAAGGGTGAACGCTACCATGAGTCCTGTGACGTGCCAACAGTGAAGCATCCTGAGGCATCCATATGTGGGGTTTCTTTTCAACCAAGGAAGTGGGCTCTCTTATAATTCTGCCCAAAAACCCTGCCATGAATAAAGAATGGTATCAAAACGTCCTGCAAGAGCGACTTCCAATGATCCATGAGCAATTTGATGATGATCCGTGCATTTTCCAGCATAATGGAGCACCATGTCACAAAGTAAGAGTGATGAAGAAGTGGCTCGAAGATCATTACATTGAAATTTTTGCTTTGTGGCTAGGCAACTCAATCCTATAGAGAACCTGTGGTCACTCCTCAAAAGGCGAATGGACAAGCAAAAGCCCACAAATTGTGATCAACTCCGAGAACTAATAAGGCAAGAATGGATCGCCATCAGTCAGGATTTGGCCCAAAAGCGAATATCCAACATGCCAGAGCGAATGGCAGAGGTTATAAAGAACAAGGGTCAAGACTGTAAATACGTATTGACTCATTATATATATATGTATAAAGAACAAGGGGCAAGACTGTAAATACGTATTGACTCATTATATATATGTATGTATATATAAGATATATATATATAAGAGACTCCTCGATATATATATATATGTCTGATATAATATATATATAATATATATATGTATATTATATATGCTTGCTGCATATATATATATACACTATATATATCACGTAAATGCAACATAGATCTATGTTCTTGCCGCTTTATCTGATATATATATGTAATGTATATATACATATATATATATATATATTATATACATATATATATATATATATATATATATATATATGTATGTATGTATGTATATATAAGTATGTATGTATGTATATATAAATATATATATATATATATATATATATATATATATATATATATATACTTTAAATAATATATATATTTATATATAAACAGACACTTAAACAGATATATATATATTATGCTATGCTTATCATTGTTTTTCAGTATACCATAGAAACATATGGAAAAAGAAACTACAAATAATCTACAAATACAAATACATGTACAGATAAGTAAAGTAAAATATTACTCCAGCAAAAGTATTAGGGACTCCTTTTTAATTTTACTTGAGTGAAAGTACTTGAGTACTAAAGTAAAAAAGTACTGATCGATTGTTTATTTTGTAATTTTATATAAGCTACTTATATAATTGTATATATATACACACTACATATACACTACCGTTCAAAAGTTTGGGATCAGTAAGACTTGTAATGTTTTTTAAAGAAGTCTCTTCTGCTCATCAAGGCTGCATTTATTTGATAAAAAATGCAAAAAAAAAAAAAAAAAAATGCAAAAAAAAATAAAAAAAATGTAATCTTGCAAAATGTTATTAGAATATAAAATAATCGTTTCTATTTAAATATCCTTTAAAATATAATTTATATCTGTGATGCAAAGCTGAATTTCCAGCATCATGACTCCAGTATAAAAGAGTCACATGATCCTTCAGAAATCATTCTAATATGCTGATTTATTATTAGAATTATCAATGTTGGCAACAGTTGTACTGCCAAATGTTTTTTGGAAGCTGTGATACTTTTTTTCAGGATTCTTTGATGAATAAAAAGTTAAAAAGAACAGCATTTATTTAAAATAGAAATCTTTTTTTTAACCATTACCATTTAAAAGTTTGGGGGTCAGTAAATTTTTATTCTTTCTTTTTTTGAAATAAATTAAAACTTTCATTCAGCAAGAATGTGCTAAATTGATAAGAAGTGATAGAAAAGATTTATATTGTTAGAAAAGATTTCTATTTTCACACACACACATTATATAGTCATACTGCTCAAAATACTCCCCCAGCAAAATACGCCCCCAGCCACTTGGGGTAAAATGGGCATCACTTCCCACTATGATAATTACTGTAGTTATCATATCATGTTTTGAGCATCACATCCTTTGTTTTCACATCAAATGTAATCTATTTGGACTTACATATGTGCAATGCCGACCTCATACGTCATCCGCCCGGAACTGCTTCCGTAAATAACAGTGAGTACAAGCTAGATTAGATTGATTATTACATTTTAAATATGGTTATTTTTCTTACAACAACACATCGATTCACTACAGGAGGCCTTTGTTCACCCCCCAGAGCCATGTGAGACTTTTTTAATTAAGGATGGGTGCTCTTTATTTAACTTCTTTTGGACTCAAGCACTGCAAGGATCAGTAATATTAGATTGGATCTCCACACAAGTAATATTGGATCTAGTCTCTTTAACAGATCCCGTCAGAAGATATCAGTTTTGTCTAGTATCCAAAATTGTCAGTAGAGTTTTGTCTGGTACCCAAAACTGTATTAACTAAAAGTCTTCTATCATCCTGAGATAACAGATTGAGCCAAGGAAGAGCAGAATTAAGAATCAAGAAATAAAAAAAATAAGAAAATTAAGAATTAGGAGGGAAAAAAATAGGAGGGTTTATAGATTTTAGTTGCATATGTTTCAGTGCACAATCTTTGTCTGACCAGCACTTATGCTCACCAAGGTTGCATTTACTAGATCAAAAACACAGTAAAACAGAAATATTTTAAAATATTATTACAATTTAATAACAACTGGTTTCCATTTCAACATATAATTTATTCATATATTTTATTCCAGCAGCCATTGCTCCAATGTCACATGATCCTTCATAAATCATTCTATGAAACATTTCTTATTATCATTAATGTTGAAAACATTTGTGCTGCTTAATATTTCTTTGAAACAGAAATGTCTTTACTGTAATTTTTTTTTATCAATGTAATGCATCCTTGCTGATCAGAAGTATTAATTTCTTTCAAAATAACTTTTTCATGTTCTTTTAAGATTTTATAAAATTTATTTGAAAATTATTCCAGGGCTTTGAAATTCTCTGGATTGTAGGAACACTGGTCAACGCATCAGTTTATTTATAACCAGAATTAGAATTCACATGAAGAAGAGGCTTGTTTTTCCAGTTTAAATAATTTTTCAAATAACCAGCTATCCAGTAACTCATCTCCAGACAAAATGCAGACAGACTGTAACTGCTCTGCAGCATTGAACAGACAGTCTAACTGATACTTCCAGAGAATAATCAGGCATTAATCTTACATTCATCGAACAAGTTATTCCAACAACAAATAGCTCAGAGCAATCATGTAAATCCTATTAAATTGGTGAATCCTCTTGTAGAGGCAGTTTTCAAGATTACCAGATAGTGGCAGCATTGGGTGATAAGCAGGGGGAGGGGCTGACACTGTTAAAGATGACCTCAGGCTCTACTGCTAGACCCATATAATCCACCCTCGCCTTGCAAAAGTACAAGGCGTTTACATTGGCTCCCAGCCACAAGATTTGGAATAATCCAAATGCATCACCTGTAATGCACAACATCGTAACCTGGCATAATGAAACTTTGTGTGCATGTTGGTTTATTTTATGCACTAGGTTTCAGCTTACTGATAGCTGTCAGATGAAAAGGGTGTGTTCTCTACCTCAAAGTCAGCAATTATGTATGCAGCAGCTTGTCAAGGTGTCCATGGAAACAAAGCAAAAATAAATATGGGAGGTTAGGGGCAGGAAATAATAATGAAAATAAAATAAATTGGTGGAAAAAGACACACACACACACACACACACACACACACACACACACAAACATCACAAGGGTGGAGGCGTGTCGTCATGTAAATGATGTAAATTTACATCACTATTAAGCACAACTAGACCAAATCATGTTGTTTAAAAAAATGATACTGGGTTATATATTAACTTTAAGACAGAGAAACAGAAGCTTCAGGCAAAAAAGGCCCCAATAATCCCCCTTTTTATCATATACAATGCATTTTTAATTTATATCTTCTTAGCATTCCTGCCCAACTGTCTAAAGACGCACACATTCAGTATCCACTGCACGGTCTGAGAGAACCACAAAACACCTATTTGCTTAGATTTAGACTCCCCTCCATCTTGCATATAAATGGGACCACCTCCTGCAAACTCTGACCCTTTTATTACATAAGACACCATCCTAGAGGAACAGGAAGCTGCATTACTCAAACCTTCTTTATGTCCCACAATGCCATTCACTTCCGCAGTAACCATGTTACACAATCTGGGCTCACATCTCTGCTGGGAAAAAAGAATGCAAATCAAGATGTTTTCTCTCTTTTATTATGGATTGAAACGTTATGCTATTTTAGCATCATTTACATGCTATTATAGGTTTTTATATTTGGAATTGACTTTTATATTTTATATATTATTTTGTATTGAGTTTTTATTTTTGTATTTTCTGTTTTAATTTTAAATAGTAATAACAGTATTTTTTAGAGAAATTTTAATATTTCATTATTTTATAAAATATATTGTTTTTGTTCATTTTTATTTCAGTTTTAATTATTTTAGTACATTAACAAACTAAATTAATGAGAAATGTTGCTTTGGCAACTAAACGAAAATAATTTTTTGTTTATTTATAGTTTATTTATAGGCTATTTTATTTTATTTTAGTCAATGTTTATATTATTTTAAGTAATGGAAGTGTTTCTTTTTTTTTTTAGTTAACTATAATAACCCTGGCTTCAAACAACAGTAACAGAACTACATATGTCAACAACTGCTGGAAAAACAGCACCTCTTTCTCAGACGTCAGACTATAATGTTGAGGATCAAAAAAAAAAAAAAAAAAAAGAGCATGAAACTCTTCAAACAACAACAAAAATAAATAAATACTGCATCAAGTAAATCATAAAATAAACAAGCAAAATTGTTTGGCATTTGTGTCTGAGGTTTAAACACCCAGACTGCTGCACTGACAAAAAATAATCATTGGCTAGGTATTAGGGGAAAGCAAGAAAGAGGAAGTGGTTTCTGCACAACTGGACTACGGTGACATTCTGATGTTAAAGTTTTGGGAGACTGCAATTCACTCACTGAATAGTTTTTTTTATAATAAATGTTTTTTTTTTATATAATAAAAATATTCTCATTTTTGAGGATATAGAGCACTGTGACTGAGTTCAAAACAAATGCAATGTGATAAAACAGTCAAGTGTTTAATCCAAACTCTTTCATGTTAATCTGGGTTTTTTCCGAATCAGCGTTGAGCATGAAGTCATTTTGACAGTCACTTTTTTTGTTGTGTTCTGTGTAGCACCACCTACAGTAAAATATCACTGGTTCAAAATCCTGTTCTGCATATTTGTATTTTAAATGTTAAATATGTTATACGTGGCTGTGGATTAGTTGGTGTAATTTTCATAGGGTTATGCCCTTCTCGTTTTACACTTCGTGCATGTGTACTGAATATTAAATAATTTAGTAATAATAACATTATGTGTACCATGCTTATTTGCATGGAGGCTCCGTAGATTTGCACTTAACAAGCCTAAACAGACAACAAATGAGAAAGAGATCAACTGAGCATGTGCGATTACTTACGAGTCGTATATATTTGTGAAAATAGGTTGTCATGTCCAAAGAAAGCCAAATCTCTGTCTTAGCATCGACGCATTGGTCAGCTGAGCCTTCTAATATGGCGCTCAAAGTTAAAAGATTAATTACGTTTCATATTTGTGAATAAAAATCTAACTGCACTAACTGACAGCCCGTCTAGAACACGTGCATGTAGAAAAATCAACAGAAAGTCTCTTCGGATTCAAGGATCAGAACAAACTGTTATACATACATATATACACACAAATATAGCCTTATGCAAAGATAAATCTGAATGCCTTTGATTGGCACGTTTATAGCGCAGACTAATATAAGCGTTTAATATAAGCAGACTAATATAAGCATTTCTGACTGGCCACTGCATTCCTAAGCTCAAGCTTATAAAGATCAATGCTGCTGCAAAAAATAAAAAATGCACAAAAAGCAATCTAATGCAGTGTGAGGGAATCAAAATGTAATTCCACGAATAGACACTTCTCATTAATTTTCACATTTAACTTTTAATCGCTACAGCTGTAATTGATTGTTTCATTGTGCAGGGACAATTTTTGTCCCTTTATCTTGAATTTGTGTGGCATTTTTGTTCATTTCGGTGATTGTGCAGTTACTTTTTTTGTTTCTTTGTTTTGATTTTGTTGTTTTTTTTTGTTATTTTTGGTGTTATTTTTGTCTGAAGTTAACAGGGGCTTATATATATATATATATATATATATATATATATATATAGATATACATATATATATATATATATTTTCAGTTATATATATATATATATGGGGTAGAACGACACATGTATTTGTACCAAACCATCACGGTACGGACATCTCGGTTCGGTGCATGAGGCCTTACTACGAATACACCCCCGATCCAGAAGGGGGCGCTCGCAGCAATGCAACGCTGTTTGATAACCGGCCGCCAGCAGAAGAACAGCGAATGCCATGAGTTACGCACTTGAAAACAAAGCCCACTAGAAAGTAACCATGTGCTGATTCTGAATGCATCTCTCACAGAATGACAAAGGAGTATACTTTAAAGGCTTGTGCACTCAACTGTTTGCGAAATGTAGCTTTGTGCTCGTGTATCCTACCTCTCTCAGCCACCTCTGTGTCACTGTTGGAACGCCACTAAAGTACAAAGCCTACAATTTAGATAGTAAATAATAGTTTAACATTCAGTTACGTTACATCGCAAATATAAAAATTGAAAATTATGCTGTGCTTGATCTTTGGTTCACCGTATTTTATTTTGATAAAGTACCAACTGCGCTGTCAAGTTAGCAATGCTGGAACTAATGTGTTCTGTGTGTGTGTGTGTGTGTTTGTGTGTGTGCGGGCACATCACTTCAACTGTTTCCATATACCAGCAGAATCAACTTAAAAACCCTTATTGTCTTATTAATAATGCATCACTGTATAAAGTTCTGCTTTTATTTGTGTACACTCACAGTGAAAAATAAAACATTGTGCTTTTGTAAAATAAAGAATACAAATAGGATGCCGCTTTCTGCTATTTGAGTTTCCTTTTTGTGAACAAATACTATTCTTCCCACTGGTTGCTCTTTTGCAACTAACTTTCTCAGTTGGTTGCACTAGCACATGATTTGGCATCACTCGCAATATTTATTTATTTATTTATTTATTTTGCGCTACATCATGGGATTAATCAATGCATGCTGATGAATTTATATCATAGTTTATAGTTATATGGAAACGAAAGTGGTAAACATTCAACCCGTTCTTTTTCATCTGTAGTATTTGTGATTTGAATTTGGTGAATGAGAGTTCTTTTGCTGTGTTATAAGCCGGGCTTGGGGTGCTTTCACTTTCACGCTCGAATTCGCAATCTTGTTGTAAAGTTTTACAGGAAAAGATAATGTTTGTTTTGCTTACATACATTTACACACCTTTCACTTTTTAAGACTAAAACAAAAGATGGATTCATTGTTATTCTTAATTAAAAAGCACAACAACAATACAAATCAAACAAAACAAAATCAAACAAGTAGCGCGGTTTCGTTATGAGAAACAGTTTAGTTTGCTGTTTCTCAAATGCAACAGAAATGGCACCGCTCACAATGGCAACACACTCACAAAATTCAGTCGCACAGGCAGAACAATTTGGTTGCAGTCTGGAGCCCTGGGAAACAGTTAAGAAACAAAACTTACATTTACATTTACATTACATTTAATCATTTAGCAGACGCTTTTATCCAAAGCGACTTACAAATGAGAACAGTAGAAACAATCAGATCAACGAGGGAAAAACAACAACGGTATACAAGTGCTATGACAAGTCTCAGTTAGTCTAGTACAGAACACGTAGCCAGGGTCTTTTTTTTTTTTTTTTTTTTTTTTGGAATATGATAGACAAGAAAAAGAAAAAAGGTAAGTACTAGTATTAGTTGGTTAAGTGCTGGCGAAAAAGATGAGTCTTTAGATGTTTTTTGAAAATGAGTAAAGACTCAGCTGTTCGAATTGAGATCGGGAGGTCATTCCACCAGCTGGGAGCAGTTAAACTTTTGTGTAACAGTTTGATCTGTGCATGAGGTCTTAAAAAGACAGCAACCTTAATAAACCTGCTGCAGTCTGTCATGAATGTTTATTTATACATTGAAGACTAACCAGTGTTATTTTAAAGTTTTAACAAAACCGTGACTTCACAACAGTTCGTGCAGTACAATAACTGCACAGGAGTTTTAACAGAACTGATTGTGTGTTAAAGATGCTTACCAGCAGAAAAGCAGAGGAGGTGACAGAAGGGAGGCCTATCCAGGCACTCGCCAAGGTCGCAATTCTACAGAAATACCAACAACCTGAAAAGAGAGAAGAGAAAGAGTTTTCATTATAACAGATAAAAATAAGAACATTTAGAAGAAACAGAGCTGTGATATCATTGACTACGTGTGCTTTTAAACAGCATTTCCCTATTTCAATTCCCCTACACATTTACACATTTAAGTCTTTCTCCCCATAATTTCGCAATTTAAAGTCCAGAAATAAGCTTACACACACTAAAGCCTTCAGGGTAATGGATTCTCACAACCTAAGCACTCAGTGCATTTTAATTCCTGAATTCAAACTTGCTTCAGACTTTCTTCAGTTTTATGTGGGCCTGTTATACCACACTGCACACTAACCTGAATCGTTTGTCCATTAGCACAGAAACAAACAGTGTCGTCTTATGTCAAAGTCATTAAAACAACCGTGCACAGCTTTGGTCTAATGGACGCAGTTCATCAAACCATCGTAAAGATGTGTGGTTTGAGCAGGGCATGGGTTGTGATAGATTTGTGATAATTATGCTCTTAATATTCAAGGCAACTTTTGCCCCTTCTTCATATAGCTAATGCCTGTAGGCTGCAAAACTGCCCCTGTGGTAAAGTGCTGGGAGGTGCTCTGGCCACTTCCTCTTGTGCAACACTTCCTCCTATTGACAGCAGACTTCAGCTTTCCATTGTGCTTGCTGGCTTCACTCTCACCTCATGTCAGTGTAAACCATTTAGTGCTGTTTTTTTACAACCTGTAACCCTACTAAAGGTTGGTGCATAATGCTTCTGCATTGTTTGTGCTATGAACATGAATGATGCCTCAAATCATTAAGCTTGTTGAGGAGAGTGTTTTTATTATTTTTATTATCTCTGTTTTATTTGATTTTTGATTGGCAGATGGCAAGAAAGGTGAGGAAAAAACCTACCAACCACCAAGAAAAAAAACTAGGACTGTCCCTGACTGAAGATTTTTTTTTAGTCGACTAGTAGTCATTCATTTAAGCCATTAGTTGAATAATTGCATGTTGATTATTAATTTAATTATGAGCCTTTAATAGCCTATAACAGCATATTCCGTGCTCAAGGACATGCATAAATCTTGCCACAAAGCACTGCCAAAAGTATGACAATGAATGTGTCAGAAAAAATAGCAAGGAGGTATTTTAATTATTTATTTTTAAAAAAGCTAGTACTTTCTGGGTCAGTTTCAGGAAAGATGAAACTGACGATCCCGATTCACCATCTTTGCCATACCGTGGTCGTGCAATTAGAGAGAAATGCAAAAGTAGACATTTCAAGCTTTCTATAGATTATAGATTTATTGCTCATTTATTTTCCTAAGCCCCTTTCAACTATCCAGAACAACCTAGCAAACCTTAGAAACTCTCTTAAACCCATCCAAAAAACCCTAGCAACCACTTAGTGACAAACTACCAACCACCTAGCAACAGCTTGGTAACCACCTAGCAGCAACCTACCATCTAGAACACCCTAACAATAACCTATTGACATACCAACCAACTAAAACACTGGCACAACCATCCAAAAACATATTTTAGCAACCACCTAAAAAACACCAAGAACACCCTAGCAATCACCCAGCAACATAACCATCCAAACACCTTAGCCATCTGGCAACTATCCAGAACACACTAGCAACCACCTAGCAACAGTCCAGAACAGCCAAGCAATCACTTAGCAACAGCCTACCAATGGCCTACCAACCACCTTTAAACACCTTGGCAACAACCTAGCAACAACCTACTAGGGCTGGTCCAAATACCATTTTTTGAGCTTCGAAGCTTCGGTAGTAAACAACACCAATATTCGAAGCTTCGGAGGGAGGAGGCTGAACATGTTCTTCTCTCTAACAACGTGTCTACACCAGACGCGAGCGGCGCGGCGCGACAAAATACAATAGAGCCTATTATGCTGTCTACAGTGGATGCAGCGCACGCAGACTGCTGCTGTGTTCTATTTATAGTACTGACACAAATTTCAAATGATTTTCAACTATCACTTTGTCACGTCCGGTGTAGACACGGTGTAATAAAGGCAGAAATTTCTGTCTTGTTTGTCTGTTTGCATTTTTATTATGTCAAGAACCGTTCATCCAATCGACACGCATGGCGGGTGTGTTGCTGCGGACCCAAGGGAGTGCAGTGTCGCATTTTGGTGCAATATGGCCACGCGATACGTTCAGAATGAATAAACTTTTAATAAACTACAGAACAGCGCGAGCCAGAAGCGGCATGCCTCACGTGGGCAGGGCTTATATTCTCCGAGAACAGACACTGCACTAGTGATACAAATCACACAGGTCTGTAAAGAGCAATACTTTTAATATAGACAAATTATTATTAGGCTGGGCTACTGTATTTTTTTTTTTTTTTTTTTTTTATGACTGCCGTATACGCAAGTATTTTCCAAGCAAATTAAGTACACGTTTTTATCATGTGTAAAATTACTGATTAACATAGCGGATAAAAGCAGCTCGTTTTTTTTTTTTTCTTTACTCCAACAATATACTAAAGGCTTTCTACTTACAGAAGTAGTGCTGTTGTGGTAGGCCAGTTTCAAATCGCATATTTGGCACACTGCCTTTGTCTTGTCCTCACTCAATTTAAAGTGCTCCCACACAGCTGAGGTCTTGGCATTTTTGTCTTCTCTTCCAGATGAACTGAATCATGATGTTCACTCATGGGCAATTCATATTCAAGGGCGAATGAGAACCATTTTGCAGGGGATGCCAGGTGTTCAAAAAAAATTAAATAAATAAAAATAGAATATTCAAATCTCAAAATTTAAAATCGAATGCCAACCCACCGAACGAATACAACCTACCATTCTTGTCTGAATTACTTTGCAAAAGCTCAAAAAGAACAAATTTAAGTAATAATATTGCATTACAGGTAATTTAACATTTTATTATTTATTTTTTTTCGAACACCTGGCATCCCCTGTGAAACGGTTCTTATTCACCCTTGAATTTAAGTAATAAAATAACTTCCTAATGATCCTTATTTCCTCTTGCAAGTTTTTATTCATAATATTTATTAATGTACCTGTAATGCAATATAAAATGGCAATTTAGTTTTAGTTCAGCAAGACACTAAAGTCAACCAATGCTAAATTAATCAAAAACCACTTGCTCCATGTCATATACTGTACTTAATATAGTTTACTCAAAAATGAAAATTATGTTATCATTTACTCACCCTCATGCCATTCCAAATAAGAATTTCATATTTGAAACAAAAATAAAAAATATTTTTAATGAAACCTAAAAGATTTCTGTCCATCTATTCATACAGGCAAAAAAACAAACAAAAAAAAAAATTACCTATACAGGTTTGGAATGACTTGAAGATGAGTGAAAGATTCTTTCACTGAACTTTAATTGTTGAGTAAACTTTCTCTAAATCTGGATCAATTCTGAGCAGTGGGAAAAGAAACATAACAGGAATAGTCTGTATAAATGCTTACATTGACATTATCCTGACTGTTTGTAATGTTACTCTTTGTAAAATACACTTCACTTGAGAGATTTATGTCAGAAGGTCAGATAATGTTATCTCTGCTTGAACATGTGTCACATTTCCTCAAGAGATGGCATCATTTCATACCTCCTCAAACACATCGGAGGTGACTTCAAAGCTGTTTCTTTGCCACTGATACTGCAAATATGGCTATTTGCTTGTCTCACAATCTTAAATCAATCTAACAATAATCCCCAACATCAGACCTGAAGAAAAGCAGAAAAATGATGAACTGAGATCCAACATTGAGAAAATGCAACAGTGAACTCAACAAAGCTGATCCAACTATGAAGAAGAGTATGCCTAACCAGCTATGCTGTATGACGCAACTGCAAATTGGTTCAGTGGTCAAACAAACAATTTAACGAAATGGAACAGATAAAGATACAGTCTCAAATTTGCTGGCATTGCTGTGATGCTTTATATTTTGGCAACAAACCATCATTACAGGATATAACATGATTCTATCACATGCAGACAGAGAGATGAATATCTGAGGAAAGAAGCCTTCGGAGCAGCAGAGAAAGTTTTTATCTAACAGTTCCAAATCTGGTCTCAACAGACTACATATGACTTTCTCTGCTACAGTCACTACAATGCAACGTACAGAACACTGTTTGGCCCAATATTTGGTCAATATTGCAGATCCTTCATTTAGTCATGCATTAAACAAAAAATATAATTCTCTCCTATGTAGGCACAGACAAAGCAACTGGTGGGGTGGACTGGGGTAATTTATTATTTATAATGAAATAAATAATAAATTAATATGAATAAATAAATTTAAATAAATAAATGTTAAGTATTTAAATTACTATTATTTTATATTAAAGCTGTAAAATTACAGTACTTATATGAATGACTGTCTTAATTTCTTCATTTTCAAACAATAAATCAAACTTTTGGTTCAGAAAAGATGCAGTGTGCCCTTAAATCTTCTCTTTTGTTGAGAAGAGCTTCTCATTACAAGTATGGGAGGATGGTTGGTGCATGTTGCATTCCCAAATGCATGTTAAAGTGACATAATCAGAGCACATGCAGAGATGGAGTTTGCGGGGAGCAGCATTTACTGCAAACAGAGCTGCTCTAAAACACTGCAAACCACTGGTAGATAATAAGCTGCTCACGTGTAAGGACACAGTAACATGCTTCACTTTCAAACACATCGCATATTAAACCACATCCTTTGTAATTTGATCATCACACTAAGCCATTTCACTATGTAGATGTAGGGATGTAGATGAACAGCTCATGATTTTCATGCATGGGTCACTAGGTGGGAAAGTCTTGACGCTTTATCTTTTTAACAAAAATGCCAAGTTGGCATATTGGGTGTGTTGGTTAAGTTTTATGGGCTTGTGCTGTCGGAAACACAGTCTATCCTAATAAAAACACATTAAGGATGTTAAACATTAACCTTGCCATCATGCTTCCATACTCTGAGGTGAGGAAATGATCTTCTCAACATTTGCTGTGGCATACAAGTTGACCCAGGTTTCTGTAGCTGGCATCTAGTTAATTTTATCTAATCCACCTGGTTGGATTTTGAAAAGATTAAAAAAAAAAAAACACCTTATTATGAACTATTCAGCGAATGCATAGTGAACAAAATTACACTTTGAAAAGGCTGGTTTAAAGTTGCAAGAAGCTGGAGACACAAATGAACGCTCAACTGAGTTTAACAAGCCTGTTGATGTTCACTGGCCTAAATTGTAACAGATAAGCAAGGCATCCAGAACAAAATCAAAATATTATCTGACATTAGTTCAGAATTCCTAACAATGTTGAAGTAGAACAGCAGCAAACACCAGCGCTGCAGTCACTGCAATTAGCAGAGCAGTGGGAAATGCTAAAGTGCAATCGGGCTATCAGCTGGCCATTGTGTCGATGCTGTGAGAGCATGATGTACTCTGCAGGAGATATGGAGCTGCGCTTTGCTCACATTAGACTGGAAATCATTCACTGGACTGCCAGAGGCATAATGCAGATTACTCTTTGTAAGCTTTGCATGGATCGTCTTTTCTCTTGCATGTCGACAACACTACATGCATGCGTAGTGCAGTATATACATGTACTGTACACACATATTCTGAAGCCAAATAAACAGACAAAAACCCTATTCGGATGGACTAGTTCTCCAGGGGGTCATTAGAGAAACTTGTGTTTCTCAGACGTGCTTTGCGATTTTAATCCGTCCGAATCTGCCAAGTCTGTTTTTCTCACACAACCTCTGTAATAATTCCAGGCCAAATTACCTACACTGTTAGACATTTTAACAGTATTGCCAGTAAGTTACTGTAATTAATATTTACAGTATCATAACTGTATTTTAGTTTTACAGTAACTTCATGGTACTGTACCCATACACTAATACAGTGCAATTACTGTAAAATAAAATCCAAGTCATAAGTATACTACTGCAATTTATTAATTTGAATATAGATTTCATTAGGAATCATTTTATTTTTATCCTACATACGTACTAATGACATTCAATTAAAACAGACACAATTATTACAAAATATAAAATTCTTTATTTAAAACATTGCATATATATCACTTCAAAATACACAGTCTTCCAATACTGGAACAGTGCATCTTCACCATTTCTCCTGTCTTAGGACTTTTTTCAGTGCATTCACTGCACATACAGTACAGTAACAGTAAAAAGAACAATGAAAATTGTCATGGAAAACAACAAAGACAGAAACAAAAATAAAGTTCACACACTGACTACATTGCCTAAAACACACACACACAAATATATATATACTATATATATATATAATATATATATATATATATATATATATATATATATATATATATATAATTCTTTATGAATAATAAGCTTGTTTACTCATAGGGACCTAACAAAATTTTTCCTTAAGGTTAGAATTTACTGGTATTATAATTGTGGGGACATTTGGTCACACACAGTTTATAAATATGCATTTTATTTTCTGATTGAACTGTTACTGCATACATAGGATATAAAGGGTGTGTCAACAGTACCCACTTTAACGCCTTGAATATTTCACAAAATGCTATGTTATCCTGTGTTATGCTATCATGTTAGAAAATATGTCCATTAATAATAGACAGTTGAAATATCACAAATATAATTTTTTAAACAATTTCCATAGCATGTGTATACATGGGACTTTTAATCTATTATCATAATACTGTACAGCTAAACAGCATGTGATGCAATAGGACACCTGTCTGGGTACAGTTGATACACTACGTCTCAACCGTACCCCACTGACATTTTTCTCTAGATTATGCAAAGACCTTACATGGCACATATCATAAAATATGTCTATTTTTAGAGCACACAGTAGCGTTTGCAATGATATACGTAAAGTCTAACAGTCATAAAAGGCTAATAAACTATTTATTGTGGAAGGGACATGGTGAAATGAAAATCTTATCTTGGGGAGAAAAAGAGAAAAAAGAAAAAAAAAAACTTTTGCCAATATCTTTGGAGTGGAAAGACGCCTTTCAAATTTTCCAGGATCAAAGAGAATGCTAATACACGTGTGGAGAAAAAAAATAAAAATAAAAATCACGTCTCAGGGTTCCTGTGCACACAAGTTATTTAAAGTGTTTCAACTGTACACATGTCCCAAATGTACTCAGTCTACCCCAATGGTTGCCCCCTCCACCATGTTTAAAGATTATGACCCGCCCAACTCGGAAACTATTTCTGAATTTCCCAGTAAGAAAATATGACTTAAGAGGCATTCACGTCTCATATCTGATTAGGAAACTCGTATTTAAGATAATTCCGATAGCACGTGAAGGCAGCATTAATACTGCACACATTTTCGATGTGTTTGAATCACGGCAAAGAAATAAAAAAATAAAAACAAAAGTCAGATCACGTAAAACTGTTAAGACTCGCTACTGTAATCTCAGCGTCAGGTAAGATTACTCACCTTCACTTCTGCACTCAGTTACGTAATGTTTTAATTACATACAGTCAACCCAACATTTATTCGGACACCTTCAACATATCTCACACTATTACAGTTTATTAGCTATAGTTTGGTAAAACTGTGTTAACCTGTGTCAGAAAAAATTCATCTTGATAATGTCAGATAACACTTAAGCAAAACATGGTCAGGTCAAAGGTCAAAGAGTAAATTTTTTTTGTTTAACTGGTAGTCCACTGTATGAAGAATTTTGGGGTACAATGTCACAGTTTACTTTATTTTGCTATCCTGACTTGTACATAAATGAACTATAGTGTCCTGCACCCACTAGCAAAACAAATATCAAAACTTATATCTGGTTTCTGAATAATTTTTGTTTTTTTACTGTATTGTACCTATACAAAATTTAAATGTGGTTTTACTACCAAAAAAAAAAAAAAAAAATTAAAAAAACAACAACAACATGGTTTTTATAGTAGACCTAGGATAACCACAAATTAACTATGGTTTTGCTATACTAAACATAGCTTAACCATGGTATTTGTAGTAAACTGTGGTTATACTAATGGTAATAATTCCGGATGACAATACACAACGCACGCATGCAGAGCATGTGATCTCTGCAATGCCCACATGTACAAAATAGACCCTCCCACCTCTGTAATAAACATGGAGATGCTAGTTCCATCTGAATCAATATGTGGAATCACAGACGTCAGGTGATAAGAACTGTAACTCAAACATTGTTTAAAAAATTAGTCCCGTCCGAATAGGGCTTAAGTGTTATTATTAGTAGCACTGTATGTTCTATATTGAAAACTGAGACAAAATCTTTTATAATCCAAGAGAGATGTGGAAATTCACAAAAATTAACAAGTAACAATTTTTACTGTTAATATATAAATAACCTACTGTTTTCTGCACTTCAACTGACAAAAACATATAGAATTATGTCAAAATGCCCATTTTTGGTGAGTGACCCCATAAAAACCCTAAAATGAGATACAGTTTGGAGAAAATAAAACTTAACCAATGATTTAAGTCAAAGGACAACATGAAATCATATAATATGACCCCTTTAATAAAGACATCAGTAGCACTGTTGATTTCAATGATACTGGCCTTCATCAATAATAGGCTGCCATTAAAAATATGTGTAGTTATATATATGTAGTTCTACATTCACTTGGAAATTCAAAGTAAAATTATGACAATATAAGATTAATATGCGATTAATCACGATTAATTACAGAAAAGTGTGATTTTTTTTTTTTTTTTTATGACAGCATTAGTTAAATTACAGACAGAACCATAGACAGACACATTCAATAATGTCACATTACAAAGTGAAAATTCATGCAAATAGTGTTCTAAACACAGAGCCACACCAAATACATTTTTGTGTTATGCTAGCTTAATGAATCATCGCCATTATTGCATAAGCTCATTCCTGTGGATGACTTTATAATCATCATCACTTGATCAAGACTGGCAATGCTGTGTTACTATGGCAGCTGCTAAGATTATGACACTCTGAAGGCCTTATTTGAATTTAGAATTGAGAAACACAGAACATAAAGTTCTTGGAACGTCACCAAGGCAACAGCTCGGAACCCTTGCCGTGAGGGGCTGGAGCTCTTGGAGAGGAAGGGGATCATGAAACCCTTCATTCGAAAGAGTTAAGCTAATCACTCTGGAAATGGACTGGTTTACTGAGTGAGTGCAGCAGGAGGCAATTTATTAGCATAACACAGGGTTGGCAAAGTGACAATATAATTAGTGGTGTTTGCAAAGGCAAACATCTCTCTTCCTCATACTTAAGAGTTAGGGGGTTGTTCTAAATCCTTACAGTCAAACTTTGGTACACAAATAACTCAGCGCTACGCTAGAAGCATCAAATAAAATCATATGGATTTTTGAAAAGAGGTGCAATTAATTAAATCAATTGAATTTACAATTTTCATGTAGTGTATGATAAATCAAGTGAATTAAAACCCATACATGACACTTACAGTGGTCTGGATTGGTTTTGACTTTGTCACTCTGAAATGGAAGTAGTGAAAATCTTTACATAGCCCACATATAGAAAACAGACTGATTTTTCATTTTATGACTTTTGATTTTAACTTTAAAGTACCCTTATTATGCTATTTTAAAGCTTTCTAATTTAGTTTTGGAAGTCTCGTACAAAAGGTTAAGCCTACATGCATACAAGGTAAAAAAAAAAAAAAAAAAAAATTGCCTATAACTGTTCATGCAAGGTTCCAGTCCCTCTAAAATCCTCTTTTCCAAGAGCGTACACTGCTTTGACTGGTCAGATGGGATCAACTAAATGCTGGATTTTCAAAAATATGTGAAGTTCACAATATGGACTCTGTTGCAGTAAACTTGCATGACTTTATTGTAAAAATGATTTATTAGTTGCATGCCGGGCTGTTATGGGGCATCGACTTTAGATTTTCTAGACTGTAAACATGATGCTGGATGAAACGGACTGTGACTAGTTGCTTTACATGTCTGTCAGACACCCTCTTGGGCAGTCAGGGCAAGCCAATGAAAGTTGCCTGGTCCAGACCTTCTGCCATCTGGCTACGCGAGGCTAAATGAAAAGTAACATCCAAAAAAACATAGGGGAACTTTAAACAATTACCAGCAACCACCCAGAATACAGGGTGTAGCACTAGCAACTTAACAACAAAAAAAACTACTCAGACATACATTTAAAAAAAAAAAAAGACGATGAACAAATTTTGTTCTAAAGATAAGTATGTTCCTTATTATTTAGTTTTATTGCTAGGTGCAATAGAGAGGATAAAACATGTTGGAGAGTTAAGGGAACAGGAGTGGCAAATGATGCAAGCTGGATTCAAACTTGTGTAACACACTTTAAGAGTTAACACTGCTAGGTTATTACAGCAACAGATTTTTTTTTCCTTCAACAGGATTCTGTTCAGTGCAATCCATATCTTGCCTATATAAAAGAGTTAGGCTATCTTTATAATAATTTTTATTTATAATAATAATAATAATAATAATAATAATAATAATAAAAATAAAAAAAAAATCAGGGAGCTGAAATCATTTGCAAAAATAGTTTTTCCCTCTCTCTGTCTGCAATTCTGAGAACAACAATACAGATGATATTTGCAAACACGTACTGTATATGAAATGGAAATGAAAAATCAGGGTATAATCTTTTTTCTCATCCAGCATCATAGGCACTGTTAAAAGAATAACTTTGTAATAGGGCAGATGTCAGATTTTTTTAAGGCAGATACACTTTTAGGGTGCATACTTTTAGTGTTGCCTTTGTTTCCAATTCTTGAAAGGTCCAATCCTTGTTCATTGTAATTGCATGGAAAAGAGCAACCAGTACATTACACAATTTTTTTACCCCAGGGTAGAAATAGTCATACCAGTTTGGAAGAACATGTGGGTGAGTTAATGATTACAAAAATGTATATTTTTGGTGTACCATCTTTTTAAAAGCAGAAAGTACACACAACTACACAGCCCTAAGCCTACACTAACGGTAGGCACTTATTTACTCAAGACAGACCTTGTCTAGAAGACAACAAATACAGAGGAAACTGAGTGCAGTGGGTGGTTGAGTCATCTAACGACATTCCTTACTGCCTCACAATTACTGTATTTACCCCCCACACCCCTAGTGCTGTCTATTTGCCTTGACCCACACTAAAACAGTATGGGGAGATGGTTACTATTAGTGAAGATGAAATTGAGGAGGTTGATGAGACAGCATGGGTTAGGGGCAAGCTGACATAGCACAAACAAGCACAGCTGACAGCTGACGAAAGAAAGAGTGAGTAGAGACACTCTCACACACGGTATCCATAACTGACTAATATTTTACAAAACAAAGAGCCCCTTTTGAATAACGATACTCTATATTTCTTGCACAAAGCATTTGGGACTGAAGAATTGTTCTCCTCCAGAACCTGGGTTATAGTGGCTCAAAAAAAAAGAAAATATATATTTTTTTAGAAAGCAATTCACAAACATCTCCCCAAAAGCACTACACTCACAACCATAAAGACAAAGCAACTGATTCCATAGAACCATCAGTGCTGTTACACTAATATTTAGTTAAGTGAAAATGATACAGTTGAAATACATGTTCTCTTGGATGGACTTGTGTTATGGCAAATCAATCTCAATACATTTGGTCAGTGTTAAAAACAAGCATTTAACAATAAGTGGTAGGCGATATGATCAAAATCTTATTTGACGATATGAGTAATTTAAGACATCACTGAATTTTCACAATGATCAAGACCAATTGGGATACTTCAGCAAAAACTAATACTAGGTTATCTAATGTAAATTAAAGTCCTTAAACAATTATTGAAGACAATAAGAATACAAAAATAACAAAGAAGCTAATTACAAATAAAAAGGACAATACAGTATAACAGAACAAATGTTTTTATATATACACACATATACACAGTATAAATGATATAGTTCAGTAATATCACAAGCAAGAGTGCCGTTTTCCTGAATATTAGCATGTGAGCACGATCGCAAATGTGATACTAATTTTATGCAACAGTTCGACAAACGAGAAGTTAAAATTGAGTGAGTTACATTTAAGACACAAAATTGTCTGTTCTGTTTTGTTTTTTCGCCAACTAAATTTGTCAACATCGCACACCTCTAATGCTTATTAAAGCTGAAAGGTAATTCAGTCAAGAGCAGTGAAAGATTTTCTCTTTTTCTTTTATTGTTTGATTAAGATTAAGGACAGACAGCAGTAGGTACAGTATTAGGCTGCTGTCACTTTAAGACCCAATGCAATATACACATCCGATTCACTCCCAACAGTTTCCAGTCACTTATGACTTAAGCAACTGTGTTTGAGTGAATACTCCCCAAGGTTTTTTTTTTTTTAACATATCTTTGTGTGTATTTGACCCTATAGGCACCCACCCAAAGCCCAAATGCTTGTCCACGGTCTGCTCCATTTCGGAGTGCACACACAGAAAGCCACCTGGGGAACAGTGTTTTTTAACTCTTTTTTTTTTATTATCAAGCACAACCCGCAGTTTAGCAATAGTAGATTGCATTTTACGCCGATCACTGATTTAGACATTAAGTTTGGGTTTTTAATGGACAAATGAAATCGCAACTGATGTGATGGAATGGCAGGTACACTAGAAGGGGTAGGCTAGAAGGGGTAACTGGACTGCATGACTTTAATGTCACCACCAGACACTTCTTTCAATTTTAAATTAAAATCAACAAGTTGGAAAGTCTGAGTTAAAAAATAAAATGCAAGCACATAAGAAAAAAGACAACAGGGTTTTAAAAAGGGACTATTGTGAATTCTCCTGTTCGGTGTGATAAACATCTCTAAGTCCCATTTGGCATTTTATTAGCAACCACTTTTTTAAATGTAAATGCTTATTAAATGGATGTGTTTTATGTCATAGAACAACAAAACATGAAAATATCTTGAGCTTGCATTAACCACAGGCATTTCAACTCATTTAAACGTTCTCCAGCACTACTGGATGACATAAAAAGGGAGCAAATAGTAATAGGAGTAACTTGCGTTGCTTACAAATGTACATCTAGAGTAGGATGTGTAGCACATTGTGTGATAGGGTCCTTTTGAACATAGGTTATTATATTAGCCAGATAATTTGCAAGACAACGTGACATAAATCTGCAACCCTCTATAATGAGAGTATTTTCACTCACCAAACACTCTGACTGAGCGCTTCAGAGTCATCTGAAGGGGTCTTGATTATAAGTGAGCTGCACACTGCACAGTTGACACAGGAATTGTCACTTGCACTATCAAGTTTATAAACTGCATTTTTTTCTTTTTAATTCTTGCCAGTGTTTAAACCATTCAACCCTTGCACACTTTCCTGGAGACTGTGCACACATGCACACTTGAAGTGCACACACATAACAATGCCAGGTTCACATTACTTTGTTTGCAGTGCGTAAGTGGTGCGTATTTTTTCCGCACTTATGTTAATGCATTAAAGCGTTCACACTGCACTCACGGTTGCGGTCTGGCAGTGTGTTTAGGAGTGGTGCGTCAGTAGAAGTGCAGAGATTGTTTCCGCAAAGGGTCTATTTTTTGCTATGCTCAACGCGCTGAATTAAAGTAACAGCACATTGTTTGCGGTAAATATGAACATGCATTGACACAAAAATGTAGTAATAATTACACCTTAAATGCATAAAATTATAGTCTACTGTGTTTCATAGCCAAGGCTATGATTTTTTGGCTAGGTTTAAAGGAAAAGAGCACTTTTTAAATAAACCAGGCAATAATTTTAAAGTTCTTAATTAAAGTTCTTTAGAACTGCAGGATTGCTTTTAATAAAGATTTAAATGCAAAAGAAAAGGCAGTAGAGCTGATGGTTTCTGTCAATGGTAAGTTTTAAATTAGAATGTTTGTGATAAATGTAAGAAAAGTAGTTTAAATGTTTTACTTTAGCAATTTAATATATAAATCTAGAAGTAAATGCAAAAGTAAAAAGCATTGAATAATTGATGAAATTTTGTATTACTGTACTGTGTAAAAAAATGTTTGAAAAGCATTTTGAGTAACAATGTTTGGATTTTAAATCAAAATAATGGATAAATGTTGTGTTTGTGGTAAACAGCCACAGATCAGGAGCAGACTCCTGTGTGAAAGCACAGTCCGTGCTGCTTCTGTACCACACATGGGCTACATACGCACTGCAAACAGAGTATGTGTGAACCTCACATACAGCTCACAAAATCAGGCTTGCGCTGTGTAAGCTATTGTGCAACAATTACACGATTGTAAAAACAAATACAGTGCATGATCAAACATTTAGGTGAGATAAATATATATTTTTGAAAAATGACAAAAAAAATGCCCTTGCTCCACCCATCAAATGAAAAAAAAAATAGACTCACAAAGTCACCTAAGAGAGGAATTAATTTTCAAAAATGAAATTCAGGCCCTGAATAAATGTCTAAAAATCTTGATTGGCTCATTACTATAAACGGTATCAGTGATCGGCTCGGCAGATACTGCTTTCTGTTATCGGCCTCAAAAATCCTGATAGGAGCACCCTTATATTTTTATTATTATCTTATCAGTTATCATTATTTTTTTCCTTTTTATTTATAGAAACACTGAATGATCAACAATATCTTAAGCACCAACACCAGTCCTAAGTTCAGATAAAACAACAATTATGCATTCATATACCAAGTTTTAATTCTAATTATTTAAGTTCTAACATTAAATAATGCTTGATTTTCATAATATTATATTATAATGCTTGACTGAATGATAAGAGTGTACTTCCAGAAATTAAAAAAGCTGTGCTATTTTATTTTACAAACATAAGCTTTATTGCGTTAATCCGTTCCTGACACCTTGGCATTATTATATTACATATACATATATACATATATACATATATACATATATACATATATATATATAATGCCAAGGTGTCAGGGACGGATTAACGCATGGGCCAAGTGGGCACATGCTCAGGGCACTGGACCAGAGGGGGGCCCAGCCGAAATTACCGCTACTCCCGGAACGCAATTTACATTACATTTACATTTACATTTAATCATTTAGCAGACGCTTTTATCCAAAGCGACTTACAAATGAGAACAGTAGAAACAATCAGATCAACAAGAAAACAACAATAAGGTATACAAGTGCTATGACAAGTCTCAGTTAGTCTAGTACAGAACACGTAGCCAGGGTTTTTTTTTTTTTTTTTTTTTTGAATATGATAGACAAGAAAAAGAAAAAGGTAAGTACTAGTATTAGTTGGTTAATTTCAGCCATGGCCCCTCAGATTTTTGAGGCAAGTGGATTTTCAATGCAGCTTCCAGAAGACAAAAAAAAATGTCATATTATATTTTTTAATATTTGATAAATGATCACACCGGTGTGATTAGATGGTTCAGTGTGGCACATCATTAGCTGCTAAATTCAAATCTGCGTTCGCACAACTTCAACTTCGCTGGCTAGCACGCGTTTGTAGCTACAGCACTGCCCATTATAACCAATCACACATGAATCAATCAATCAATGTTGAGTTAAATGGCAAAATCTAAGATGATGGCTAACCACAGATTAGTAAACCTTTTCTTTTGGGCAAAAAGGGAAATGTGGAGTCCTGGGGTGGATCATCTAAAATCAGCCCTCCTCAGCCCTCAAATCTCAAGCATGCAAGAGTCATGAGCTGACTAATGAGGCAAAAACATGCTTGACTCATATCCTCTTTTAGCCCTGTGCACACACACCTCAGACATCACCAAAACCAAGCAAATTCTCACTTAGCAACAGCAAGACCGCACTAGAATTAGCCATCTATGCTGCTTATAGTCAGCTCTATTTAAAACATGTCCCTCATGCTTTCTGACTGAGAGCAGAGAGTCTAGTATAACTCTTCTGCTTCACTGAAGACTGGCATGTTAAAGGCAACAGATGGATATTGTTGGGTTTCCTTCCCAACTGTTGCCAAGTCATCTGTGTCGGTTACCATGTTCAGCCATCCTCACCATGGAAACAAGAGGGAGGGGACGCAGTGGGCACACAATATATGTTGAGTGTCAAAGTGACAGTTGAAGCAAAAGCTAGAAATGGGCTCATTGCTGCTGAACAAAAGAAATAACAGAATTGCGATTTAATTTAATTTCTCATTTTGTACATTTCAGCAGGTCTGGCTTTTACAAAATTATTATTCTGAATATTTATTTATTTATTTATTTTACAGTCATCAAGCACATGGTTTTAAGTACCAAATGTGTGTCAAAGTGGTGTATGTTTTCAGTTCTATTTAACACTTAACAATTGAAATGTTAAAATCCTGAAGTGGAAATCAAGTGTAAAATCACACTGCTCAGCTCAAAGGTTGGCATGTAAAGACATGACATTAAGAAAGTTCGACATTAGGCCTACATGCTGCTGCAAGACAGAGTACACAGAGAGATTACCTGAGTTGGCATGTAAAGACATGACATTTAGAAAGTTAAAGAAAAAAAATATTTTGAGGCTTAACAACACACAATGGTTAATATTATAACACAAAAAAAATATTTTAACATTAAATAATTTTTTAAAAAAAAAATATTATAACTTTTATTTATTTATTTATTTTATTATATTATTATTTATTTATTTTTTAAGTAAACTAATGCTCTGGGGAGTTATCTTAAGGAAACTGCTTCAACAAAGAATACCATCTCCGATTGGTACACTGCATTCTTGTTTAAAGTTTTACAGCTCCAATCCTTCACTAACCTCCAAATACACAAAACATTTCCCCAGAACTAACATTCTTACTGGGATGAAGAGATTAGCAGAAAGTGCTAATTACAACAATGGATGCACACTGTGGCCTATGGCTCAGGAAATCAAAACCGGTGTACACAGTGGCTGTAGGTGCATGTCTGTTAGTTTTGAGGACATCTATCTAGAGAATGGTTCCTCAATAGGCAGCCCGTGAGAAAAAAAAAAAAAAAAGATATATATAATTTATTTTTATTTGTGTGGAAAGTTAATTCAGAGAGTGAGTAAGATACATGAACTTACATTGTGTCTACACCGACACGAGTGGCGCGGTGCGACGAAACGCAATATAATTCAATAGAACTCGTTATAATCAGTGATGCTGTCTTGGATGCTTCAACAAGCAAAGTTCTTCTGTATCTAAATGCAAAAATGTTCATAACTGTTTGAATAAAACAGACTACTGGGGAAAAAATCTAAAGGGGAAAAACATCTATATATTCACCTTGTGACCATCTTGTGGTTATTTTAACAAAAGCAACAATATAATAATTGTGATAATAATAACTAACTAATTGAGGAACCCTGATCTAGAGCATGCTCAGTTACACTACAGACAGTAAAAAGTTTTATTTAAAAGATTTTTTTTTTCTCAACGAAGTTGCATTTATAAAAACAGTAATACAGGTCCTTCTCAAAAAATTAGCATATTGTGAAAAAGTTCATTATTTTCCATAATGTAATGATAAAAATTAAACTTTCATATATTCTAGATTCATTGCACACCAACTGAAATATTTCAGGTCTTTTATTGTTTTAATACTGATGATTTTGGCATACAGCTCATGAAAACCCAAAATTCCTATCTCAAAAAAATTAGCATATTTCATACGACCAATAAAAGAAAAGTGTTTTTAATACAAAAAAAGGTCAACCTTCAAATAATTATGTTCAGTTATGCACTCAATACTTGGTCGGGAATCCTTTTGCAGAAATTACTTCTTCAATGCGGCGTGGCATGGAGGCAATCAGCCTGTGGCACTGCTGAGGTGTTATGGAGGCCCAGGATGCTTCGATAGCGTCCTTGAGCCTTAAGCTCATCCAGAGTGTTGGGTCTTGCGTCTCTCAACTTTCTCTTCACAATATCCCACAGATTCTCTATGGGGTTCAGGTCAGGAGAGTTGGCAGGCCAATTGAGCACAGTAATACCATGGTCAGTAAACCATTTACCAGTGGTTTTGGCACTGTGAGCAGGTGCCAGGTCGTGCTGAAAAACTAAATCTTCATCTCCATAAAGCTTTTCAGCAGATGGAAGCATGAAGTGCTCCAAAATCTCCTGATAGGAGATAAAACCCTATCAAAACACTGCCCTTGATAAAACACAGTGGACCAACACCAGCAGCTGACATGGCACCCCAGACCATCACTGACTGTGGGTACTTGACACTGGACTTCAGGCATTTTGGCATTTCCTTCTCCCCAGTCTTCCTCCAGACTCTGGCACATTGATTTCCAAATGACATGCAAAATTTGGTTTTCATCCGAAAAAAGTACTTTGGACCACTGAGCAACAGTCCAGTGCTGCTTCTCTGTAGCCCAGGTCAGGCGCTTCTGCCGCTGTTTCTGGTTCAAAAGCACACGCCTGTGCACGGTGGCTCTGGATGTTTTCTACTCCAGACTCAGTCCACTGCTTCCGCAGGTCCCCCAAGGTCTGGAATCGGTCCTTCTCCACAATCTTCCTCAGGGTCCGGTCACCTCTTCTCGTTGTGCAGCGTTTTTTGCCACACTTTTTCCTTCCCACAGACTTCCCACTGAGGGTGCCTTGATACAGCACTCTGGGAACAGCCTATTCATTCAGAAATTTCTTTCTCTGTCTTACCCTCTCGCTTGAGGGTGTCAATGATGGCCTTCTGGACAGCAGTCAGGTCGGGCAGTCTTATCCATGATTGCGGTTTTGAGTAATGAACCAGGCTGGGAGTTTTTAAAAGCCTCAGGAATCTTTTGCAGGTGTTTAGAGTTAATTGGTTGATTCAGATGATTAGGTTAATAGCTCGTTTAGAGAACCTTTTCATGATATGCTAATTTTTTGAGATAGGAATTTTGGGTTTTCATGAGCTGTATGCCAAAAGCATCAGTATTAAAACATATAAAAGACCTGAAATATTTCAGTTGGTGTGCAATGAATCTAAAAATATATGAAACTTTAATTTTTATCATTACATTATGGAAAATAATGAACTTTTTCACAATATGCTAATTTTTTGAGAAGGACCTGTATAGTAAAAAACAATAACACCATAATAAGTCAACCATAATTTTCCCCAATTTGAATACATTTTAAAATGTAATTAATTCCGGTGATGGCAAAGCTGAATTTTACAGCTATAACTCTAGTCTTCAGTCTCACATGATTACACAAATTATATATTATAGAACTAACTGGCTCTGAAATTCAAGTAGCAAATCATGTTATATCAGTATGTATTTGGTTATTCTCAAGCTTGTATTTTATTTCTTTCTTAACCATAAATTGATTGCAAAGGAGGCATCTTAATTTGATTTTGCATGGCTGAGGCAAAATAATGGATATTTTAAAAAGGGATCAGCCTTTTGATATGTATCAATCCAACTTCTTGTTCAAATAGGAAATGTGTCAACACAGGAAAGAAAACTATATACTAACAATTTATGAACTTTCCTTAAAAATATTAATAATAATAATAACAACAATAAAAAGATTTGCTTTCCTCAACTATGAATTTTCTCTGAGGAAATTCCACTTTTGCCCCAACTGCCAGGCCTTCTTTTTATTGACAAAAGATGAAGTGTCCTATCAGCTAACCTGCAGATAACACAATAAAATATGCACCACACAAATATTACGGCTGATAGCCATGAGTCAAGAGCACAGAGAGATGATCATAAGCTCTTGACTAGTTTAAAAACCCAACCACTCAACACAATTCAGGTCACAATTCATCCAAAGCACTTGTGGTCTGTCAAATAAAATTGTATACCATTAATATAAATGCTTACTAAGGAAGTCCTCTCTTAAACAAACAAACACTGCTGCACACACCTACCACTTGCACGTCAGATACCTCACAAAAGTGTATTACAAGTAGGACTGAATGATTAATTGCATTTGCGATAATATCGCAATATGAAAAAACACGATTTTTCAATTGCAGTGGCTGCTATTACACTCGGTCATGTGACACGCGAGAGTAAAGAGGTGTGTTCGACTGGACTTGAAGATCGATTGTTGTATGACAAAGTATGGCGAGATAAAGCATAAGGAAATGGCAGCTCTCTTATAGCTCTCACAGTACTTCGATGACACGAACCGATCGGTCTAATCAGCGCTGCTTCAAGTCGAACACATCTAAGCAGTATTCAGAGGAAGCATCAAGTTGGGACAAGGTGTCATAAAACATGTATTTTACCCCCTGGAATACTGGTGGACCCCCCTCGAAACACGACTGGGCTAGTTTTGAGTAGCAATTGGGCAGGTTTCATTGTGAAAACCTGGCAACTGTGGTACGCTACATGCAGAAATGTCTGAAAGCGTATATAATAAGAACGTAGGCCTACTTCAAAACGGCAAACTGAAATTACTCAAACAGTAACAGTGTTACCGTGCATTTCATTACTAAAGACTTCGACCTTAAAATAATATATATAGTAAGGTACGGACCATCAGCAGAAAAAGAAAATAAATAAAACAGTAAAAAGCCAAAGGACGTAACTTAGAATTGGAGATGGATCGGTTTGTGAAAGGGAAGAGAAAAGCCATAGATGATGTCGCACAGACCCAGGCAGATGTTGGTCATTCAAAAGCTAAATGCTGAAAATATGATGAGGCATATCTTGTTCTCGGCTTCACTCACTGTGTCTATACCTGTGTTGTGCCCAATTTTGACCCCTTGCCAAATTATTACCCCCCTCGTTCAAATCGCTACCTGATTGCCTAATCCTAACCCCCGCCCTAATCCTAATAAATCAGACAATAAAGCACAATAAAGCGTACAATAAAGCACAATAAAGCAGACTTGAACTTGAACTTTTGGGCACAACACCGGACGCTACAGTTGTCGCTTTGTCGCGCCGCAACAGCTCTACACTAGACGCGACAAAGCACCCGTTGCAAATCATTTTAACTTTGTGTCAGTACGTCATAAATAGAACAAGGCATCAGTTTAATGTCAGGTTTTTGGTGTCACGCCGCTCCGCGCCACATCCAGTGTATACAGCGTCACTGATTAATGGATTCTACTGTATTTTGCCGCTCGCGGCCGGTGTAGACATGGTGTTTAATGTCATTGGCGAGGAGGAAAGGTCCTATGCCTTAGCGGACAGCATGAAACCCACAAAAATAAATAAATAAATAAATTTTTTAAATAAATAAGTTTTTTAAATAATAATAAAAAAAAAAAAACATTAATTTTTCATAATGTTTAGTGAAATTATTTGGCACGACCAAAAAAGTTTGAGAACCACTGGTCTAAAGTTAACAGACAGTGTTTAAAAAGTGCAGTCCACATGTTTACATGTTTATTACAGTGACTTTGAATTACCTACAGTAGTGTGGTGAAGCAAAATACTTGTTTATATATTTCTGCAATTTACTTTAGTTTGTGTGATTTGTATATTAATATTTACACCAGGCTTATTTGTCAGTGCTTTGTGTTGTCATAATTATTAGCCTACATGCTTACAAGGTTGGAAGTTCAACAAATCAGTCAATATACTACTGTGATTGTAGTTGTTTAATAAAAATGTCATTCATATCAATTCATGCATCACCTTATTTCATTGTAACATAGGCCTGGCCTACAGAAAATAACATTTCTGTTTAATATATCTAATATTTTATATTGGTCATACTATGTGATGATTTTTAGCTTTGTTGAATAATATAGAACATAAAGAGCTTTAAAAAATAATTGCATATTAAATTGCAATCGCAATATTGGTGTAAAACAAGAAAAATGCAATTAGATTATTTTCCAAAATCGTTCAGCCCTAATTACAAGTACCTTTATTTATGACAAACAGTTGTCCGTTAAACAAGCAGAGACACAATGTTTACTCATCGCCTGACATGCAGGCAAAGCAGTGCGTGCAATGCCTGCCACAGTCCAATGTGTTTTACAAGTTAAACATTTTTTTTTTTACCATTCTGCACACAGTACACTCCATATATTCATCAATCTTACATAAACGATCATCCATTCAGTTTACCCCCTGACGCACTACAATGATCTAAATGCAGTCCCATCGGGCAACATCCACCTACACATACTGTACATACAGGCTTCCACATTAAGAAGCCATCTCAATCTGGCCATGACTTAAAACAGGCTACGTTGCTGACACACAACAAAGTGTCAGAAACCACCAGATCAGAGTCTTCCTGTATGCTATGCTTGACTTCAAGCCTCACCTACATACCATAAAAGGAAAGGGAAGGAGAGGCGATAAGATGTTAATCAAACAGAGTGAAGAGTATCTGCACATGAATGATTATTATGAAAGAGGTTTATCCAATGGTATACGATCGGAAATAGCAGCCTAATATGAGGAGATTTATATAGTAAAGACACTTTATTCATCATGGCTCATTATTGATCTGACGTGCAGGGATGAGCTATGGATATAAAAACAACACAGTCCAGTGCTCTATGCTACACCAATTCTCGATAATCTCACATTAATGAGTTTTTGAAGGAAAAGACTTTGGAAACAAGGGAGAAAAAAAAAGTATAAATTGCAGAACCTGACATTATATTGCAAATGCTATTTTGGTTTGCATAATAATAAATGCATACACCACATTTGGACATTTAGTGCACTACACTTTAGATCTGAATACCCACTTAGGATCTAAGCAGAGGCATCAGCTGGATTTTATGTTCCCATGCCTTTGAGCAATGAATTTCCATGAAATACTGTAGTGCTGAGTATGTCTACAAGAAGTGTATCTAATGCCCATGTGCACTTTAGATACAAATAATATCCTCTGACTTTAAATAACAACTTAAAAACAGCCTGATATTTCCAGGTTTTCCATGACCATGGAAACATCTTTGCTTATGAAAACTGTAAAATCATAGCAGGTCTTACCAGTGTTACACAAAGCATGGCAGAAGTTACACTATATTGCATCGTATGACACATAGCTGCTTTACTTTACTTGTTTTTCACCCATAAATGCATTTAAACACTTTCAAGCACTCATTTTTCATCTGTTCCTGTCTATACCCTTTTAAACGACGGATGGCCACTGGTGCCATCGTGCTGAATGCACCCTGCTCAGTCACATGCTGTACTACAGCATGAATGCATTCAGAGTTATGAATATACACAATAAAGCCCAGTACATGCAGCATAAAGACATAAGAGAGGAATGAAGACGCACCTTTGATTGTGAAGCGATAAAAAAAACACGTATGGAGTCCAGGTAGCACGCTATAAGCTCCAGGGAGAAGGCTTTAGATCTCTCTCTACGTTACCTCTCTGGATCTGAGCCTCTCTCGCTCTCTCTCTCAGCTGTCTTACCGACTGTTATTTCCGGGTTAATAAAACGTCATGTGCTTCTCGCATTTATTTTAACCAAACGTAAATCAAGCTCCAAGAATTATCATATAATAAGAAAAGCACGTATACTACTTCAAATATTTAGTCGCGTGTGGAACAGACATGCGATGATTTCTTATAATATAGCTGAAAATAATGAAGTCTTCAGCACGCCCCCTACCGGTTAACTTGTGCTGATGCGCATAAGAGACACACCTGACTGATAAACTCATGCCTGTTATGTAAACCTGAACAAACGCAGCTAATGCGAGTTACTAATGACGACACACTGTCCAATAAAATTAAGTTGTTGGGTTTTTTTTTTTTTAAATCTGTCTTTGCTACATGAAATACCTGAAATGTGTATATAATTATCCTACATTTGTCTACTTCCTGTACATATGCCAAGTACAAAAGGGCCGTTGTTACTTCAGCTGGCTATAGGTTGTAATTAATAAACATGGGTGTTATATTCTATTGTCTTTGGTATTAGCCTTATAGCTGGTGCCCTCATTTTAGATTCGAATTTGAGTGATGTCACTTGCGCCAAAATAAATAAATAAATAAAATAAATAAAAAAGCTGCGGGTTTAAGGAGATAAAATCAAATTGACTTTGATATCTGTGGCATCTGCGTTATGCAGAAATTTGCAGATTTTTGTTAACATACAGGAGTACATATTATATAACAATAGCGAGCCTATTCTAATTAATTGTGGGCGTGGTTATTATTGCAGTAATGCAGTTTAAGCCTTTATTGATCACACCAGGACTCAATCACCAGCAACCATACTTAATTGTTTCCTTTGTTAGTTAGGTTCGCTGTGGTTTGAAAATCACTATAGGAATAAGGTGTGTAAAACAGATTATTAACTAAACTATCTGCAAATATGGCTAAAGACAGGATCCATATCAACTTGGTCATAATTGGCCATGTGGACAGTGGCAAATCCACAACCACTGGTCACCTGGTCTACAAATGTGGAGGAATTGACCATAGAACAATTGAGAAATATGAGAAAGCTGCAACCCAGGTTAGTATCAAGTTGAATTCTCTTTTTATGATTGATTTGATATTAAACTTTTTTTTTTTTTTTTTTTTTTTTTTTCCTTTCTTTTGAAGATGGGAAAGAGTTCCTTCAAGTATGCCTGGGTTCTGGACAAACTGAAAGCAGAAAGGGAACGTGGCATTACAATTGATATTTCCCTGCTGAAATTCAATACTCAGAAATACACTTTTACTATAATTGATGCACCTGGTCATCGTGACTTCATTAAGAACATGATCACCGGGACTTCACAGGTATTAATGCTTCTTGGGGAGTTGAGCTCTTGAGTGTTTATCTGGGTTTCTCTTCTGGTAATTCATATACAATCAAGTTGATCTAAATGGTGATCTTTTTCAATTTCTTAGGCTGATGCTGCTCTACTAATTGTCTCGGCTGCAAAGGGTGAATTTGAGGCAGGGATTTCTCGCAATGGTCAGACAAGAGAGCATGCTTTGCTGGCATACACCCTTGGGGTCAGACAGCTCATGGTCTGCGTCAATAAAATGGACCTCACTGAGCCGCCATTCAGCCAGAAACGTTATGATGAGGTGGTGAAGAACATTTCTGTGTTCATCAAGAAGATTGGCTTTGAGATTGGTGCTGTACCTTTCATACCTGTTTCTGGTTGGAGCGGTGAGAACATGATTGCCCCATCCCAAAAGGTAATGCCATTCTCAACACCCTTGACATGAAGATATAGAGCCATCCTGTTCGTGTAGACCTACCTACCTACCTATAGAGTTCATCTCCAACACTCCTGTCTGTAACTATCAGGTGCTCCTGAAGACACACAATGGCAGTTTCAGTCGTTTGATCAGGATTGGACCCTTTTTATTTTTTTCCTTCTGGAACAGGATTGGGCACCCCGATAGACTTTATCTGCAGACCTCAATTACTTGCTTTCTTTCAGATGCAATGGTTCAAAGGGTGGAAGCTCAAGAGGAAAGAAGGCCATTCAAATGGCATAACTTTGTTGGAGGTGTTTGAATCCCTACTTCCTCCAGTGCGCAATGCAAGCAAACCACTGCGCCTTCCTCTACAAGATGTCTACAAGATTGGTGGTGAGTAAAACTACCAAGTGGGCAAGGTCTTGATTTGACAAAGTATAAAACCCCTTGAGCACTCATAACATCTACTGTGACTGTCTAAACTGGGTCCCCCTCCCCAGGTGTTGGCACAGTCCCTGTGGGTAAGATTGAGACTGGTGTCTTAAAGCCTGGAATGGTTCTGACCTTCTCACCAGCAAAGTTGACTGCTGAGGTCAAGTCAATTGAGATGCATCACCAGGGGCTTCAGACTGCCTTCCCTGGCCACAGTGTGGGCTTCAACATTAAAAATGTGTCTGTAAAGAACCTTCGGAGAGGTGATGTGGCCGGTAACGCACAGCAGGACCCACCATCAGATGTCAGCAGTTTTATTGCTCAGGTACAGCGGCTTTGCTCTCCTTGACTGTTTGAACTCTGGTTGACACACCGTTAAATGATTCTCTTGTGTATTTCAACAGATCATAATGCTGAACCACCCAGGCAAAATCAAGGTTGGCTACTCCCCTGTACTAGATTGCCACACAACTCATGTTTCCTGTCGTTTTGCTGAGCTGAGGGAGAGGCTTGATCGGCGTACGGGGAAGAAACTGGAGGATTGGCCCCAGTACCTGATGTCGGGAGATGGTGCTACAATAAAACTCATCCCAAACAAACCCTTATGTGTGGAGAGCTTCTTTCATTATCCACCTCTGGGTAAGGCACTGGATTGTAGTTAAAGTACTGCTGAAAGAAGCCAGTTTTAATGTGTGTGTGTGTGTGTGTGTTAGGTAGCTTTAGGTATTTTTTTTTTTAAGTACTGCTGAAAGAAGCATTTTTTAATGTGTGTGTCAGGTCGATTTGCTGTAAGGGATTTAAAACAGACAGTTGCTGTTGGAGTCATCAAATCTGTGGAGAAGGTGGACAAAGCTAAAAAGACATCACACAAACCTGCTGTATCAAAATGAGTTGCTCAATACTTTTATCTACCAGCAGTCTGGTATGTGAACCAAAAGGTTCTTTAAGTTGAGCATTTTTGTGCAGTTTTACGGAACTGCACTTTATTTTGCCTTAAAGCCGTTTAAATGCGTTGCTGGTGTATTGGGTTGTTTGAACTGAGTCTGGGGCCCAATCTGAGGCTTGGCATGACTGTAGAGAAGCATTAACAGTTGTATGCTGCTGGACTACAAATAAATTTGAGTTTCCACGTTGCATGTGTGGTTTTGAGTCCACTTGTGGCAGCTGCTGTGGAGTTTATCACTTGAATTAGTTGTAACTTGATTGTGAACTAAATGCTTAAGAAACTGAGTCTTAACATAATCATTTTATTGATAATGGAATGGTAAATAAGGAACATGTTCAGACAGTGGACACTGTCCTCAGAATATGCAGCCAAAAAGAAACCTGTAGCACATCTGACCTAAAACCTCAATGCTGAATACTGGGTAAATGCAACAAATAGGGTTAATGACCAATGAGGATAATTATTCAAACTTCAATCGTGCTTCCTTTTGAACTAGACTTCATACCATGCTCCTTTAAATTTTTGGGGATCCAATCTACCAAAAGGAATCTCTATGCTGACATGATCCAACCTTTGATTGGATGAATGCAAGACTGACCAAATCTCACCCTGGAAACTATAGTCATAATCCTTCACCTGGAATTTGAAAGGCTAATGAAACTTTTGAGATCTAACATGGGGTTACTGGCAGTATGGACAAAGCAAAGGTTCCAGTTGTAATACAGTACATGTCTATCACTTGAAAATATAACCTCTATGAACCAAGTAAACAACTTCCATATTTCAAAAGTATTTCAAGTATCCAAGACCTCAAACTATTCAAGATGATTAAGGTGACCTTTATGTTTGTGGAACACCACTGTATCACAGAGCACTGTCCTTCAATAAGACTAGATAAAACACACTGATATGGGATCATATAGGAACAACCTGTGAAAAGGACACAGGTAATGCATTGCATGGTTTAATAATTTTTACACTGAGTAGCAAGAAAAGGGAACAGCAAACACATTAACATTTCACTCTCTGACATGTTTTAGTGGTGTATTAGGAAATGTGATGGCAAAAACAGTTGAAAACCAATGTTCAAGAAACTTATGAGTCCAGTTATTCACAAGGAAGAGAAGTCTACTCCTGTCTGTCCCTGCTTTAGATGATAGCAATGATGGCCTTCAACTTATTTGAACAAAACTGGCCCCAGCCGTAACTTTCTGGCAGGTAGAGTACAAGTTCACACATTTACTTTTCAAACAAACACAATTTTCCATATTTGCACAAAATCACACACTCATCCTTATGTGAAACACACACACACATTTATGTACAATCTTATATACAGAGATACAGAATCAGTAATAGTGGAGGGAAAGTGCTGGTCTTTTAAGTGGGTGCAGTCTAGCCACTGCGGTAGGCTCTAAAAAATGGTATGGGTAACAGCGGTAAAGTTAGACATTTTATTTAGACTCTGTCTCTGATGATGGTAAGGTGATAATGTGTTTCTCAAGTCAAGTGCATCCCATAGATGGAGGCAGAGGACCAAAAGTTCTGTCAATCAGACAGGATATGAACAAAAGACATGGGAAATACACCTTTCCTCTCTGGCTGCCCTTCGATGTGCCCGATCTGAAGACAAAAAGAAAGGTTGCAATCAGAATGTGGTTCTAAATGCCAGTCTAAATCAAGAAAGGAATAACTGATGATGAACTGCTGTATTTCTGAAAAGGAATGCCAGATTCAATGGCCTGGAAACAATTCTGCTTTTACCATGATTTATCAGTTTTTCATGTGTGTGGGCCTTGTGTCTGGCCTGCAATACTGTAGTTTATCTATATTTTTTTAATAACTGTTCTTTACCATTATATTCCATCAAGGTCACATGAAAAAAAAAAAAAAATATATATATATATATATATATATATATTCTACGGGGCCGTTATATATATATATATATATATATTGGCTGACGAACGTTCTGACTAATTCAATTCAATTCAATTTACTTTCGGAAATTCATCTGTCATGTTGTTTTTGTAAGTCCTGTAATTTCCATTATTACAGTTTTACTATGTAAAGTGATATGGAACTGTAATGCGGTCAAGAGAGCTGCCTGGAACTATGTTCGCTGTGCATTTCTCAGAAAATAATTGCACACCTCAGAACGTTCGTACACATGACATTTCTCACTTGCGAGGTAATAACAGCACTGTTTAGAGACGCTGCTGCAGAACACTGTTGTGGGATGCACAGAGGTAGCCTAATTCACGCAAGCTCTTTATTTCTCTTTTTTTCTCTTTCGCTGTGTGTCTTTGTCTCCATCACGCTCTTTCTAATAACTTTATTAATAACTGCATTAGAATGCTATCAAGCCTCCATTACCAGCTCTAAAATTGACATTTTGGATTTGGAACCAGCAAAAGAGGCGTTGGATGAAATGTGGAAGAAATAATCCTACTCACAATAGTGATTTAAGTACAAAAAGTGGAGGAATCCCTTTAAATATATCATCCGATCGATTACTTGAGGTGTGGTAACCGTAGTATAAGCGGAATAATTGACTCTGGTCCGTTGAATTATTAGAAAAATAACGCACATGGTGGTGGTGAAAATAACGCACACTCCGCTTTGCGTCGTTTTCTAATAATTCAACAGCCCGTCATCAATTATTCCTTACACACACACACACGAATGCTCAATCTTTTCTAGATGATTAGACTTTATTGTTATCTTTTTTAAGTTTATTAGCAAAATGTACACTCATTAAACCTAAAAAGGTCATTAACCATTCTTTCATTTGTGTTTCAACCAGCAAATTTTTGGAACTTATCTAGAACAATAAAATACTGTTTTTACTAAGAACATAATATGCTAGAAAAACCATTTATTGCATGGACAGAGAAAGAACATAATTTGTGAAGAACATAATTTGCTGAAATATGCACAGCAATAACAAATAAATAAAGCACGTATGGGTTATCTGTTGATCAGATGCGTGTGAAAGTTGCGTTCATAAATACACAGCAACAGTACACTCCTGGCACAATTTGTGATATGAACCAGTAATGTGCTCAGAAACCTGGAACTATTTCATAGCTATGGGCTATTTCAAAGAACATTAATGGAACGTTAGAATTTGTAAATCTAGAATTTTTGCTTCTTCAGTCTCATGCTGTGGTGCACATGCTTGAAAATTTGTTGTTGTTACACTTACCCACCACTCCTGATCTTCTTCCCCCATTACTACAATGACCTCACCCTCAACAAAAGTAAGCTCATCATCATTATCTGCCTGACAATCGTAGATAGTCTTCACCCTCCGCATTTTACTCTTTATCTGATAGAAAGCAAAACAAATAATGTAAAATAGTTTGTTGAAAGCGGGTTGTTACATACTTCAATGCATTTTTCCGAATCCTTACCGGATTTATTTTCCTGGGCAACGGTACAGGAGTCTCTTCTGCAGATGTTGGGCTTCCATTGGTGTCTTCACTAGACTGGACAGGTTGAGGAGTCAGTTCAGCTTGTTGGATGATTGCTGGAGTATCTGGTGGCTGGGGCTTGGGAGTCATTTCACCAGGAGGAGGTTTGTGGAGGACCTCAGCGGTTAAAGGTTTGGGTGGGGATATGTCTGTCAGTTGAGGTTTGGGCGGGAGATCTTTCAGCTGAGGTTTAGGGGGTAGATCACCTAGCTGGGGTTTAGGGGGAAGGTCAGATAGCTGAGGCTTTGGAGGCAGTTCTCCTGGTTTAGGGGGTAATTCTGAAGGCTGTGGTTTGGGAGCTATATCTCCAGGTTGAGGCCTATCGGCTAACGGAACTTTCGGTGGGGTGTCTGAACTCTGCAGAACCTTCTGGAACAGGACAGGCTCAGGAGGCTGGTTGGTTTTGTCCATAGATGGATGATGGATGGTATCTATCTTACGCAGGGAAACTATTGAAAAAAAAAGTTAGTAGATTAGTTGTATGTTTTCTGTAAAATTTTTTATATAGCTCTAGATAATTCTGGAAGACAACTATGAAAAATATTTCCCTCACTAACAAGATGTTGGGTTAGGTTTAAAATGCCAGAAGAGCACACTAGAAAACAGGATTTTCAAAAAGTATAAATAGCAAAGGGCAAAGGAAAAAAAAAATAATTGTGCTTTAAGTTATACATCTAACTGTACTGTAATAGTGGGTAGGAAAAAATACACTGTCAGCTTAATATAAACTAAACTATACATATGTGAATGCAAATAACTATACAGGTGCTGGTCATATAATTAGAATATCATCAAAAAGTTGTTTTATTTCACTAATTCCATTCAAAAAGCTAAACTTGTATATTATATTCATTCATTACACACAGACTGATATATTTCAAATGTTTATTTCTTTTAATTCTGATGATTATAACTGAAAACTAAGGAAAATCACAAATTCAGTATCTCAGAAAATTAAAATATTACTTAAGACCAATACAAAGAAAGGATTTTTAGAAATCTTGGCCAACTGAAAAGTATAAACATTAAAAGTATGAGCATGTACAGCACTCAATACTTAGTTGGGGCTCCTTTTGCCTGAATTACTGCAGCAATGCAGCGTGGCATGTAGTCGATCAGTCTGTGGCACTGCTCAGGTGTTATGAGAGCCCAGGTTGCTCTGACAGTGGCTTTCAGCTCTTCTGCATTGTTGGGTCTGGCATATCGCATCTTCCTCTTCACAATACCCCATAGATTTTCTATGGGGTTAAGGTCAGGCGAGTTTGGTGGCCAAATTTAGAACAGGGATACCATTGTCCTTAAACCAGATACTGGAAGCTTTGGCATTGTGTGAAGGTGCCAAGTCCTGTTTGAAAATTAAATCTGCATCTCCATAAAGTTGGTCGGCAGCAGGAAGCATGAAGTGCTCTAAAACTTCCTGGTATACGGCTGCGTCGACCTTGGACCTCAGAAAACACAGTGGACCAACACCAGCAGGTGACATGGCACCCCAAACCATCACTGACTGTGGAAATTATACACTGGACCTCAAGCAACGTGGACGTGGACCTCTCCTCTCTTTCTCCAGACTCTGGGAACCTGATTTCCAAAGGAAAGGCAAAATTTACTTTCATCAGAGAACATAACTTTGGACCACTCAGCAGCAGTCCTGTCCTTTTTGTCTTTAGCCCAGGCTAGACGCTTCTGACGCTGTCTGTTGTTCAAGAGTGGCTTGACACAAGGAATGCGTACATGTCTTGCATGCATCTGTGCGTAGTGGTTCTTGAAGCACTGACTCCAGCTGCAGTCCACTCTTTGTGAATCTCCTCCAAATTTTTGAATGGGTTTTGTTTCACAATCCTATCCAGGGTGCGGTTATCTCTATTGCTTGTAAACTTTTTTCAACCACATCTTTTGCTTCCCTTTGCCTCTCTATTAATGTGCTTGGAGACAGAGCTCTGTGAACAGCCAGCCTCTTTTGCAATGACCTTTTGTGTCTTGTCCTCCTTGTGCAAGGTGTCAATGGTCGTCTTTTGGACAACTGTCAAGTCAGCAGTCTTCCCTAAGATTGTGTAGCCTACAGAACTAGACTGAGAGACCATTTAAAGGCCTTTGCAGGTGTTTTGAGTTAATTAGCTGATTAGAGTGTGGCACCAGGTGTCTTCAATGTTGAACCTTTTCACAATATTCTAATTTGGTATTTTCCTTAGTTGTTACTTATAAATCACCAAAATTAAAAGAAATAAACATTTGAAATATATCAGTCTGTGTGTAATGAATGAATATAATATACAAGTTTCACTTTTTGAAAGGAATTAGTGAAATAAATCAACTTTTTGATTATATTCTAATTATATGACCAGCACCTGTACATTTGTGATTATTCATGAATAACTAAATTAATTACTTAATGGAATTCATTTTATTTCATCAAACAGATGTACCACAGCGATATTCAAAAAAAGAAAGCATGTCACCTACCCTTTTGAGGTAGTTTGGGAAGGACCCGTGGACCAAGTGTGGACTTTGTGGTGTTGAGACTAAAAATATGGAACATATGTAAGCCTCAAAGCAATGTCCGATAATATCATATTTACACACTCTGTAAAACCAGCCATACTGTATAAAATGGAACTGATTTGCATGCCCAAACAAAATGAAAAAATTACATGAAAGTGAAACACAAAAGGCTATGTTTAAATTTGCAGTCTAAAGTTTGCTGACTTCTCTAATGCAAATATAGTTCTAAAAATAGTTCAGAATTGCTATATAAAAACTGCAAAAGATTTTTACTTGCTTGTGTGAATTTAATTCTGAATCAGTTATGCTCGGGCTGTTTCATTTGCCACATTGAAGCTTAAAGGATGTCGGTTCACCTTTGCTGTTGTGGGATACCCTCAAATCTGTTTTGAGGGTACATCTTGTTGACAGGAGGTGGCGTTGAATCACTTCCTGGAATGATGAGCATGTTGTACAGTGAACATTATACTATGAGGTACTGTAAGATGTCATAACAAATTAACATATTACTTAAATCTCTGATTTTAGTGGGAGAAGTCTATAAGAGCCTCTAAAGTGACATTTTCAGAACAGACCTTTGTGTGACTTTCACACTGGGGGAAAAAAAGATTATTATTATATATTTTTTAATGTTTTTAAAATTATTTTATGCTTTTCAGCATCATGATATTACAATATTGCGATTATCACGACAGCCTTATGCTTAATGTTCTTATGTAAACTTATGTTTTCAGAAACAAGGGAAAAAAATATATAATACTAAACGCAAAATTCTGAACTGCATTTAAGTACAGTATACGCAAATGTTTTTCACATTTAAGTCTGTTGTGTACATTGTGAAAATCTCCAGGAATTCTTTCTGCAAATGTCACTTTATGGCTTTGTTTAGACTCAGTATAGTAAAGCAAACTTTATTAATAATGCAGCAGAAAGGTAACACATTAGCGCCAGGCCAAGCACAATAATGGTCTTATGCATCTCAGATTATGCAATTATTTCAATCAACAACTTAATTTAGATGGCTTATATCAAAACAGATCATGGGAAGATGCAATGCATTCAGTTTTTCACCTATTAATTAAACTCAGACCATTATTTTGCCATGCCTTTCTCTTTGCCTTACCCAAAATGGTAAGAAACATGCAAATCACTGGGTCAGGGTATAACGCAGAGGTCGAAAGGTTAGTGATGGGTCATTAGGCCGAGGCTTTCATTGGCAATATTGTCCTCTCAATATTGGTTTTCATATTTAAAATGTTATGTTGTTTAACATGCAACAACACCACAGAATGAATGGGATGCAAATGATCTGGTAATATATTTTAGAGACTAAACCAAAAGTAAATGCAGGAAGCCTGGGGATGGTAAAAACAGCTACTAAGGATTGATCTAAAATTAACCGAAAGACAGTAATTTCTTAATAGAATGTTATTTAAAAACAACTAAATTGGTGTTTCAACTGAAAACGTCTCATACAAATGGAAAATTCAAATCCATTCTATGTGGATCGGAGTAAATGAAAACCTGGACAAAAATAAACACCAGAAACATTAGTTTTGTAATTGAACCTAGAGTTGTTGACTAAGTATAGCCCACCTTTATCGAGGGGGGTGTGTGAGAAAGAGGTGGGGGGGTCAGATAGAGTGCGTTTGTGTCCAGGGGGAGGGGGCGGTGGCCTCTTCTTTGACAGGGTGGAGCTGCCACTAGCGGGGGTCTGTGCAGCAGGGGTGGAGGGGGGCAGGTTTGACAATGGAGGGGCTGGAGGTAAAACAAACATAAAACAAGTACATGCAGATGTCACGGGGAAGAATGGATACTGTCATTTAACATGGGCTCGGTGGAAGATACAGGAGGAGGATGGCAGGATAGAAAGATAAGTAAATAAAGGGAAGGAATGACAGTGTGGGTAACCACTTGGATAAGATGACAATTGCTACTGAAACTGAAGCAGGCCAGGTAAGTGGGGTACTTAAAGTGGAAGTGTAGAAACTAGATGAGTGACTTAAATTGATGAAGGACATCGAGACACTACAAAAAAAGTTGAGTAAGGTTTATTCTCATGGGTGATCTATTCTATGTTACATATTTTGAAAAGACCGTCAAAAGCCAGTGAAAAACTCAGTCAGAGAGGACCAGGAAAGGGATGAGATGTAAGCAAACGTAGCAAGTTAACAACCAAAGTGAATTCTGCACTTTAGTAAGGAAAGTCAAATCATCTTTTTACTAAAACAGATGAACAGTAGCAGAATCATCAAGTGAAAAGTAAACAGGATGTACAGAATCTGATTTGTCTGCTAAACTTGCATATAAGAAGAGTTAGTGACCACGGTGATGGTTGTTTGAGTGATTGTATAGTCCAAAACCAGAAATATGCAGAATCTTTACATATAAAGGCATCAAGGCACATCCGAATCCAATTTATGCACAACCATCTATTTACTAAGAAGCTTTTATCCTGTCAGCATTTGTATTCACCGCCTGTGATAGTAATTTGTTAATGTTACATTTCTTTCTTTCTTTCTTTCTTTTTTTTGGACTAATAAATGTATTTCTAAAGCTCATTTCAATGTGTTCTTCATCATTTTCAAATCATCTGAAATCAGACTATTTAGAATGTACACTACCTTTCAAAAGTTTGGGATCGGTGAGATTTTTTAAAATAGTCTCTTGTGCTCACCAAGGGCACATTTATTTGATCAATAATGAAGTAAATATAATATTATGAAATATTATTACAATTTAAAATAACTGTTTTTTTTTTTTATTATTTTATATATGTTTTTTTTTGCTTTGTTGTCTAGTGTTAATTTTGAGATGCCTTTACTCCAGTCTTCAGTGTCACACGATGCCTCAGAAATCACTCTAATATGCTGATTTGGTACTCAATACATTTATTATTATTATTATTATTATTGTTTTGAAAACTTTTAAAAGAACAGCATTTATTTGAAACAGACATATTTTGTAACTTTACAATGTCATGTCTAAATCGTCACTTTTGATTAACTTAATAGGTCCTTTATATTTAAAAGTATTTATTTCCTTTAAGAAAAAAATGTCTTACTGTTATTGAAATCATTTGTTTTGTATTGTAGTTTAATTTAATATAATTTAGTTTAGTTCGATGCGGTGGAGTTGAGTTTAGTTTAAGGCAGTGCGGTAAGATAATAGGGTAATTTCATTAAATAGATTAAATAAGCAGGAGAGGTTTATGCAAATAAAATAAAAAAATAGTCACTGATGTATGGTCGAGTGCTAGCCAGAGTAGCATAGTGGGAATGAGAGCCAAGGAAAGCCAGAGGAGGAGCTGCAAGAGATGAGAAAAATAGAAAAATACAGAGAGAGAAACAAAGAAAATTTGGAAAAAGGCTGCATGACATTTTACATATTTTTGCCTATTAATACAATGACATCAGAAAGTTAAACCATAAACGAAAGTATCAAAAGGAAAAGTAAACACAGCTGGAGTGTGTGCAAAGCAACAGAGAGCGGATAAAAAAACACAGATATTTGTTACAGGTTTGCTGTTTTTTTTTTTTACTGTACAGGTTCTAGGATTACAAACTGGACTAAAATACAGAAGCTAAGAGCTAAATTAATACGTTCATAAACAGCTTCTATGAATATAAATAGAATTTATAACATAAATTAATATATTTAATTATTAATACGCAAGACTGGTTAGAACAAGTTTTATGCTCAAATTTTGGCATTTGATCGCCTTTGAGTTTCTAGTTTACCTTTGCCTGCATTCCTAGGGGGCAGAGGTGGAGCATCTGAGACCAGAGAGGACGTGCAGTCAGTAGAAACGCTGTACATCTGATTGGAGAGTGCAGTGTATGAAAGGCGCTGCTTATCACGCTGGCCAGTGAAACCAGGCAGAGGGAGCTTGTCATGAGGAGACAGACTGTATGAGTGACAGAAACTCTGGGGCCGGGGAGAACGAACCTTTTTAATGGGACTGGGCTGGGAATGAAAAACAATATGAAATTTTTCAGTCAGTGAGTCACATAAGTTTGGATATTTTAAAAGAGGCTAAAGTGTTACTTTGTCATCCAGATCATCGTCACTCTCATCAAGCTCCTCTAGCCTGAGATTCCATTCATATTCCACATGGACTTTAAGATTAAATTTTCCTGCAGTGGCTTGTACCAGCTGAAGCACACACATACACAAATATGAGACAGATCTTCAAAAACAACCACATCTTAACACCCTGGGGACTTTACCACATCTTTGCTGCCCCCTATTGTTCTTTGATCATGAAGGACATATTTTCAGACATGTATTAAGAGTTTTGAAAGGAAGGATTATATCATCTGATCCAGAAGTTACTCACCGCTTCCTCACACTGAATGATCTTCAACCGCCTGGCCACATCCAGAGCTGTTTCTCCATTCTGATTGGCTGAAATATAAGGCCCCACATTAACCAGAAATTATACATAATGTCTATCATGAAACAATGTGTTGGCTCAGCGTTGGTAAATATATGACCATAAGATGACAATTATTTTGTAAGATGACAATTATTTTATTTTTGTGTTACTGTCAATAACACATAAATGACCAACATTATAATTCTATACTATTTTGTCTAAATAAACAACAACAACAAAAAAAAAAAAAAAAAAAAAAAATCATTAATTTTAAACTTTTTCTATTCTATCGACTTAATTTATTTATTAGACTAACTGGGACTTGTCACAGCACTTACATAATATTGTTCTTTTGTTGGTTTGGTTTCTGAATTTTGAATGGATTTAAGCATCATAACATTATAAATTGCAGTATCAAAAAATTATATTCATTTTGGGGGGAAAAATCAAACCATTCATTAATTAATACATGTTATATAATAATAATAATAATAAATAAAATAATATTTTTTTGATGGCCAATTATCAATATGGTACTGATGTATTGTGTATTGTGCCTACAAGTTTGTATATAATTAAGCATATTAAAAGGCATAATAAGTGAAAAGTAAAGAAGTAAATCTGGTAAAAATCCACATGCATGTGTAACTCACTGATATCAGTAGCTGGTTTGCCTCTCAGCAGTAGTTTGAGGCATTCTTGTTTCTCATACTGGCAACAGTAGTGCAGGGCCGTGTTTCCCCTCTCCGTCTGTTTATCCAGATTCCCACTGGAGACAGAGATATGAAGAATACATTTTTCCTTGATCTTCTGACATGTAAGAGTTTACTGTACTATTAAAAACACACTATAAGTATTAGAACTCAAAACTCCCTACATAAAGCAAAATAAACATGTATCAAAACCAACCTGCATCAATTTTGGCACAAAACTATGGTCTTGTTAACATGTTAACAAAATCATCTGAGCATATCTCCAAAATGTGCAATCAGGGCTTTGAACTGGTTCAAGGAACGAAAACGAAAAATGGAAACGAACGAAATTTTGACAGGAACAGAACCAGAAATGAAATCAAATTTTAAAGTTCTGAACAGAATTGAAAATTTGAAATGGCCATGAACCAGTTGATGTTATTTTATCGTTCCATTTAATATTTGAAATTTGCTGTCAACCAATCACGAATTCCAGAAGTACGGCCTAGGATAATGTGAGCTGACGCATCCAGCGAGAGAAATGCCAACTCAGCTGTACTCATCATAAGTCACAATGGCAATGCACCGGAGTTAAAGAGTTTATCCGAGGATAGTGTAAGAAGGATTCAATGGATCACGTGCACCTGCAGCGCTTCTATGAACCGAGAAAACAGAATAAAACCACAAGCTTACATAAAAAGAAATATAGGAATATACACAAAATATATTTCACTTAAATAATTGACAGATCTACAAACCCGATTCCAAAAAAGTTGGGACACTGTACAAAATGTGAATAAATACACAATGCAATGATGTGGAAGTTTTAAATTTCAATATTTTATTCAGAATACAACATAGATGACATATCAAATGTTTAAACTGAGAAAATGTATAATTTTAAGGGAAAAATAAGTTGATTTTTAAATTTCATGGCATCAACACATCTCAAAAAAGTTGGGACCAGGCCGTGTTTACCACTGTGTGGCATCCCCTCTTCTTTTTATAACAGTCTGCAAACGTCTGGGGACTGAGGAGACAAGTTGCTAAAATTTAGGAATGGGAATGATGTCCCATTCTTGTCTAATACAGGCTTCTAGTTGCTCAACTGTCTTAGGTCTTCTTTGTCACATCTTCCTCTTTATGATGCGCCAAATGTTTTTTTATGGGTATGGGGATCTGGACTGCAGGCTGGCCATTTCAGTACCCAGATCCTTCTTCTATGCAGCCATGATGTTGTAATTGATGCAGTGTGTGGTCTGGCATTGTCATGTTGGAAATTGCAAGGTCTTCCCTGAAAGAGACGACGTCTGGATGGGAGCATATGTTGTTCTAGAACTTGGATATACCTTTCAGCATTGATGGTGCCTTTCCAGATGTGTAAGCCTGCCCATGCCACACGCACTCATGCAACCCCATATCATCAGAGATGCAGGCTTCTGAACTGAGCGCTGATAACAACTTGGGTTGTCCTTGTCCTCTTTAGTCCGGATGACATGGCGTCACAGTTTTCCAAAAAGAACTTCACATTTTGATTCGTCTGACCACAGAACAGTTTTCCACTTAGCCACAGTCCATTTTAAATGAACCTTGGCCTAGAGAAAACACCTGTGCTTCTGGATCATGTTTAGATATGGCTTCTTTTTTGACCTATAGAGTTTTAGCCGGCAACGGCGAATGGCACGGTGGATTGTGTTCACCGACAATGTTTTCTGGAAGTATTCCTGAGCCCATGTTGTGATTTCCATTACAGTAGCATTCCTCGAAGATCCAGTATGGTTTTCCGGCCTTGATCCTTAAGCACAGAGATTGTTCCAGATTCTCTGAAACTTTGGATGATATTATGCACTGTAGATGATGATAACTTCAAACTCTTTGCATTTTTCTCTGAGAAACTCTTTTCTGATATTGCTCCACTATTTTTCGCCGCAGCATTAGGGGAATTGGTGATCCTCTGCCCATCTTGACTTCTGAGAGACACTGCCACTCTGAGAGGCTCTTTTTATACCCAATCATGTTGCCAATTGCTGTTCCTTATATGTACATTTAACTTTTCCGGCCTATTATTGCTACATGTTCCAACTTTTTTGGAATGTGTAACTCATGAAATCCAAAATGAGCCAATATTTGGCATGACATTTCAACATGTCTCACTTTCAACATTTGATATGTTATCTATATTCTATTGTGAATAAAATATAAGTTTATGAGATTTGTAAATTATTCCATTCCTTTTTTACTCACAATTTGTACAGTGTCCCAACCTTTTTGGAATCGGGTTTGACGTGACGTGACATTCAGCCAAGTATGGTGACCCATACTCAGAATTCGTGCTCTGCATTTAACCCATCCGAAGTGCACACACACAAAGCAGTGAACACACACACACACCGTGAACACACACCCGGAGCAGTGGGCAGCCATTTTTATGCTGCGGCGCCCGGGGAGCAGTTGGGGGTTCGATGCCTTGCTCAAGGGCACCTCAGTCGTGGTATTGAAGGTGGAGAGAGAACTGTACATGTAATCCCCCCACCCACAATTCCTGCCGGCCCGAGACTCGAACTCACAACCCTTCGATTGGGAGTCCGACTCTCTAACCATTAGGCCACGACTTCCCACAGAAGTCTCGTTTGTAGAAAACGAAAGAAAAAAGTGTGCTTAGTTACAGTTCATTGTGACGCGTTCCAAAGTTCTCGGAAAGGAAAACGAGACAGCAGAAAGGTTTCCTTATTTTGCAAAAGCTTGACAGTGTTATTTACTTTGCAAAAGCTCTGACACTTTTGAACGATGTCTTGCTTCTATCTGTATAACCAACCAGCGTTGGTATGACCGTATCGCGCCGGCGCCTCACACACACACAGACAACATATTTTTGCCACATTGCAGCCTGTTCATTATCAAAATAAAATACAGTTAAAGAAACAAATAAAAAGTTGCACTGCTCTGTTGCTCAATCAACCACCACCTCACTGTGCTGATATAGCCAATGTGAAGGATAATGTCAATGCGAATGAATGAAGTACAAAGCCTAGCATATAATAAATAAAATTTTAGCATCCAGATATGGTCGCGAATATGTAAACATTGTGCTGAATGAGTGAGGTAGGCATCAGTTTTACCTTAAATTAATTAGTTTTTGGATTGTCGTTTTTAGAGCCTAAACGCATAGCCTTGACTTTAGAGGATTTGTTGTGGAGAGAAAATTACCTGTGTTTATAATGTTTCTAAACATGTTTCTTTAGCCTACATTAGTTCTGAATTTAATAATAAAATGCGACGTGAGCCTATACGTGACATTTTTTTTTCACTCTCAAAATGCAATCTTATACAAGTAGGTTTTTTTTTTTTTTTAAACAATGCAGCAAACCTTTTTAGACATCTTAAAAATACTTTAATGGCTTTAAAGTGTTGATAGAATTTTTTTCTTTTGTTTAGTAGCCTACATTTGGCCAAAGATGATGCTGTATTGGCTGTGACTAAGCGCAGCGGGTTAAAGGGGTCATATGATGCGATTTAAATTTTTCCTTTCTCTTTGGAGTGTTACAAGCTCTTGGTGCATAAAGAAGATCTGTAAAGTTGCAAAGACTAAAGTCTCAAATCCAAAGAGATCTTCTTTATAAAAGTTAAGAGTCAACCACAGCCTCCTAAAATGCCTTGTTAAACACACTCCCACATCTACGTCACAATTTGGGAAGATTTAAATAACACCGCCCAAATGTTCACGCAAAGAAAGAAGGTGTAACTTTTATTCTCTCTGTTGCTGACACTGCCATGTTGTGGAGTCGCTGTGAAAGTGAAACTACTTTGTTTGGTCTTCCAAAAGAGGACACAACTAGAAATCAGTGGTTAAGTTGTATTTACAACAGTGTTCCAGAACAGTTCAGTCCAAATATTCAGATGTGTGCTGCGCATTTTATGGAGGATGAGGACTGTTTCCTGAACCAGTAACCTACAATGTGTCTGTGGCACAAAAGCTGTATCTATAACGCAGAAAGAACTGCTTTGAAAGAACTGCTCTGAAAGAACTAGAAGAAATAATTGCATATTTTACAAGTGAGAGAGATAATGCAATATGGATGCAGACAAATTCATGAAGACAATCATTCAAAAATGCTGTGCTGTCATCCTTTATAACAAAGAGTAACAAAGACAAAATTATTTAATAGAAAAAAAAAATTAGTTAAATGTAAAGTTTATAATATGCATAGTTAAGGGGCTATGTGCGCTAGGCCAACAGACTGATTTACTACACGTGAATTCATTCATTTATCCTGAAAGAAATGGAAAAGACATGAGTGCCTGGTGAAGAGGGAGAAAAATTTAGTAGCCTATACTGTATAGTTATATATACAATACTCATTTTGAGAAAGAAACACTTCTTCAAATTATATTTTAAATGATCATTAGGCCTATTGCCGCTTGCCCACTTCAGACATTAGGCCTAATGTGCATTTTTCTTCTTTAAATTATAGCTAAATGGTTTGCAATGATTAATTTAAAATCTAGATTAAATCAAGGTTTATCTAATAATTCTGTTGCACCAAACTTTACACCTTTAAAAATAAGCAGGTTTACATTTTACATTTTTGAAGTGAGGCCTATATTTAAGATTAACTTGAATCCTGTTGCACAATAACTTTAAACTCAGATTTAAATCTCCATTATGGACTAACTTTAAACTTACTGGAGGTTTGAATAAAATAAAATGCACATGTAATTAAAATATGTAACTGATTAAACAAAAACAGTGGAGATCTGACAAAAACAGGTCTCAGAGAGGTGTTTATTACAAATAAAAATTAAAGCACATCGAGTTGGCAGAGTGCGAGTGTCGTGGCTGGATGCAGATCTATCACTCATGGTGCACCTTGATGTCGGACAAACAAAAGAAGTGAGGAATATTTAACAGCAGTGGTGATGATGAGGTGAGCACCAGTGATCGCGACCGCGCCTCTCATTTCTCATGCCCACTCCGTGTGTCTGCTGGGCGGCTATCTTTTCACAAGTGGAGATCGCTACTAGACGAATCATGTAATTTTTTTTTCTTATCTTGGTTCTTTTGTCGTAAGTTATGCTATTACTCCATTTATTTATTCTAGCCTATATATCCAGCACTCCCTGAACGCAGTCTCTGGCTTACTGCCAGTCAAGAGCAAGCACGCTGCAGGGACGCGTCTATAACGACTTTGATCTGATCATAAAGTCTTTCTGAGTCAAAGGGCTCAGGCCAAGTCAAGTTTTGAGTCATTGCTGTCAAAGTCAAGTCTCAAGTCTTCTTTAATTATGTTGAGGTTTGAGTCATGTGACTCGAGTTCACACCCCTGGTTTGGGGTCAATAAAAATGTTTTTGAAAAAAAAAAAATAATAATAATAATATATCTATTCAGCAAGGATGCATTAAAATAAAAAATGACAGTAAAAACTTTTACATTGTCACATAATAATAATAATAATAATAATAATATTAATAATGTTGTTCTTTAGAACTTACTTTTCACTAAAGAACCCTGAAATCTGATTCTGAATTCTGAAATTTCATTAAAGAATCCTGGTTTTTGTAAAAATATTAAGCAGCACAACTGTTTTCAATATCAATAATAATAAGAAACATTTCTTGAGAACCAAATCAGCAAATTAAAAATGAATTCTGAAGGATCATGTGACACTTAAGACTAATAACGACTGCCGAAAATTCAAGTTTGCCACCACAAATTCATTTGAACATATAATAAGAAATATTGGTTTAAAATTGTAATAATAATTCACAATATTACGTTTTTTACGGTATTTTTTAAGAGACATTTTACAGATGCCAACCTTTTAATTTAAAGAAAATAATAGCACTTCACATTTTAAACACATTCATATCAATATTACTATAATATAATACATACTAATCACAATTTGCAACTGTACAGAAATTGTGCAAACATTAACCTAATATTACATTTATCACAGTGCAAACTTTGCCATGGAACTCGGAACGCAATATCTTACAGATGTATTCAGGGAGCAAGTGAGGATTGGGGAATGGAAAACAAAACCTAGTGAGGAGTTGCCATGCTGTCCAAAAAATAAAACAATTCCAGTTGTCTGGGTTGGTTTTATTTCCCTTATGCTGTCATATTTCTCTTGAGTCAACCTTTAATGCAAACCTGGAATAGTTTCAGTGTTCCAGTTCTCAGGGAAATCGAATTATGATTATTTACTAGGATGTGACCCAAGTATATTTCTGGCTAAAGCATGACCAGATCTTCTAATGCTGTTATGCAACTTTAATCCACAAACCAGAGAGCAAATTGAGCTAAAGTTGAACTTAAATTACTCTATTTTCTGCATAAAAATCCCTTCAAAAGTGCTGGTGCTCATACATGAACACCTGTCATCTTAAATAAAAAACACATTAAAAAGTCATCCCGTTTAACCATGAAGCTCTTTATGATAATAGTGATGGAATGCAACAAGACGTGACTGCCTAAAATGAATCCTGAAGATCATTCACTGCAAAAAAAAATTGATAATAAAAATATGGCTACTGTATACTCTCAGGTTTTTGTGGTTATAGGCTGGCGTTCCATACCTGTTCTGGACGAGGAAGTCAACCAGGTGCAGTGAGGTGTGGTCACCTGTCCTCACAGCATAGTGCAATGCAGTCTCTCCTCCTTCCTAGAAAATTTATTTATGAGAAAATAATTTAATGTTTATATATATATATATATATCAGTGGTGGGCATAGATTTTTTTTTTAATCTAGATTAATCTCACTGTAATCAAAATAATCTAAATCTAGAATTAAATGGTACTTGTGATTATTTCCGAAGGCTTGCTCTTCTTTTAACTGATTTTACTAGTACTATTATACATTGCTGCACTATTAGTTTATTATATTATTATCCCCTGCGCTACATTGCTTTTTTATTATTATCCGCATTAGCTAAGGGAAGCTTTGCGTCCTAGTGTGGTCCTTGAGATTGGTAGAACTCCTTCTCTAATTTGCATGGTATTTTAAAGGACTTACAAGCCTGTTTCATGAGGCCACACAGACTCCGTCTGCAGTGCGTGTGCGTTTGCATTTTTTTTTTTTTAAATAAACGCACCCATTGTTAATTATTATCCATTCAAAAATTGGCATTAAGGAATGGCTTCCAAAGGTTCCATGTGGCGTCTGGAGCAGGCAGCAATAAGACTGTTTCTATTCTATGTATGAAACGTGTTTTCTTTTCAGATGTAATTAAAATAGAAAACAGTTAGGACACGGAACTGCAGTAATTTCACAATAAATGTTTACTAATATTACTGTGTTCACATGCAAACACATCAGTCTTATCAGGTTTTACATTGGTATTTAAAACAAAAAAAAGGACCTTAGCCCTTTGGTAGGTATACATGATATAGACTATGCACTTTTATGGAAGCCCCAAAGTTCATGAATAGTAATCCGTATCCATAACTGTAAATATTGTCAATTGTGATGTATTTTTGTTTGATTAAATTAAATAAATCCTTGGTTGGTATGTGTGAGTTTCTTTAAGAATGACTGAAAACTTTTTTTTATTTATTAATGTATCCTGTTAGTAGTTTCTTTTTTTTTGTGTTGGTCACTGATTCATGTTTTGAGGATTTAACAAAAGATGACCCGTAATCTGTTTTTGATATGGGGATAGGAAAGCCTTTTGACATAAGGAAATAAATAAATGGCAAATGCTAATTTCTAATAAAATCAAATTTACAGTATATCAAGCACATCAGTAGAGCCGTTTGGGTCCTATGGCACCTTGGGTTGCTACTATAGTTAACTGTTGCTATGTTCAGATGTGCAGTCATGTTTTTAGTGAAGAGAGCAGTAAGGTTAACTGTTGCTGTTTTAAGTTTTGGTGTCTTGTGTTTAGTGAAGAGATCAAAAATTCGGAAAGTTGACGGGTCAAGGCCATAAAAAGTCAGAGTACCAGTCTTAATTGGAGACCCCTGGCTTAATGTGATTAAACTTCATTAAATAAATATGAATGCTGCACATTTCAAAGTCAGCTGCTGTGCTGCATTATGTACTGTCATTCTGCCATTCCTGCTGGCAGAGAATGAATTTGCATTTTCAATAAGCCTGTCTGTCATTTTTGTTCACACCAATGTGAAAATGTAAATGTTTTACTCATTTACAATGAGTTGTAAAAGTGAACTGGTGGATTGACAAGAAGATAATGTATTAAAAATATAAACAATTAAGAATATATATATATATTTGTTATTTATTAATATAATGACAATTATTATAATTGATAATAATTGTTTAAATTAATATAATAATTGACACTTGTAGCTATTTAAATGTGAAGTGTATCATTTTATAAAACTTTGTTTTTTGTTGAAATGTTGTATTTTAATTATTTTATTTTTATTTTTTTTTTTGATTGTATTTGTGTGGGTTTTAAATTTTTTTTTTGTTATTTTTTAGCTTGAAGATACTGCGGTTTAGGGTATAGTATTTTTTTTAAATTTTTTTTTTGGGTATATAATTTCCAGTACCTTTTAAATTTGAGCTTAAAAATCCTGCAGATACAGGTTATTTGAAGACCTCTGGGCTACATCAGAGATCATTTTTGACTGAGAATAGCTATTTTATTTGAAGACCTCTGGGCTAGAATTTTTTTGCAAATACAGCCTCTCAAGTAATTAGCTGATACAATGAAGGATCTCTCAGTGAGAAAAGATCAAGGCGGAGGGTTGAGGGTTAAATTCAGAATGGTGTTTTTTGTTTTTGATTTTCATCAAAATCTGTGCTCATCAAAGATGTGCATGGGTCAGTGTTCATGTATTATGTTATTTTATATTTTAGTTGTATATGTACTCTGTGGATGTGGTTTTTCTTTCTAATATGGTAAGATTGTTAGCTTTTTGGGTTTAATTATTTATTTATTTATTTTTTAATAAAAATGAAATGGTAAATGAATGTCACCCTATTTTCCCACTGTCCTAGTTACTATACTTTTAATGATCGATTTGACTCTCAGATGCTGTCACTCACCTGTCCTCCTTCAGGTAGTGGTTCCATAAGCTCTACTCCCTCAGCATACACCTGGATGAGAGCTAGCAGGTCATGTGACCTGATGGCTTCAAACAGTTCACTCATCTTGGCTGCTGCTGAGCTGCAGCTTTTTCTTGCAAACTTATGATCTACATACTTAGCATTGATAAACTCCTTACGAACAGTCCTATGATCGACATAAGAGAGACGGAAAATGAAACAGGGATATAACATTAATATCCAAACATTAAAAAATGTTTAAGCAACTGCAAATAAAGGAAATCTATAATTTACCAGAAAGTATTTTCAATGCACTAGAAAACTCAAATATAATATGACAATTAATTTTATATTTTAAAGGAAATCTATAATTTACCAGAAAGTATTTTAAATGCACTAGCAAACTCAAATATAAATGTAATGATCTGTCATTAAACTTCATATATTTTAGATTCATTGCACACCAACTGAAATGTTTTAGGTCTTTTACAATGTTTGTAAAACTGATGATTTTGGCATACAGCTCAAGAACCCAAAATCCTATCTCAAAAAAATAGCATATTTCATCCGAACAATAAAAGAAAAGTGTTTTTAATACAAAAAAAAGTCAACCTTCAAATAATTATGTTCAGTTATGCACTCAATACTTGGGTCGGGAATATCTTTTGCAGAAATGACTGCTTCAATGCGGCGTGGCATGGAGGCAATCAGCCTGTGGCACTGCTGAGGTGTTATGGAGGCCCAGGATGCTTCGATAGCGGCCTTAAGCTCATCCAGAGTGTTGGGTCTTGCGTCTCTACAAACTTTCTCTTCACAATATCCCACAGATTCTCTATTGGGGTTCAGGTCAGGATCTTTGGCAGGCCAATTGAGCACAGTAATACCATGGTCAGTAAAACCATTTACCATTGGTTTTGGCACTGTGAGACAGGTGCCAGGTCGTGCTGAAAAACGAAATCTTCATCTCCATAAAGCTTTTCAGCAGATGGAAGCATGAAGTGCTCCAAATCTCCTGATAGCTAGCTGCATTGACCCTGCCCTTGATAAAACACAGAGTGGACCAACACCAGCAGCTGACATGGCACCCCAGACCATCACTGACTGTGGGTACTTGACCACTGGACTTCAGGCATTTTGGCATTTCCTTCTCCCCAGTCTTCTCCAGACTCTTGGCACCTTGATGTCCGAATGACATGCAAAATTTGCTTTATCCAAAAAAAAGTACTTTGACCACTGAGCAACAGTCAGGGATCTCTCAGTGAGCCCACGTCAAGCTTCTGCCGGATGTTTCTGGTTCAAAATCCACGCCTGTGCACGTGGCTCTGGATGTTTCTACTCCAGACTCAGTCCACTGCTTCCGTGCTCCCCAAAGGTCTGGAATCGGTCATTTCTCTCCACGATCTTATGAGGGTTTAGGTCACCTCTTCCTCTGGTGCAGCTTTTTGGACCACACTTTTTCCTTCCCACAGACTTCCCACTGAGGTGCCTTGATACAGCACTCTGGGACAGCCTATTCGTTCAGAAATTTCTTTCTGTGTTTTAATCTCGCTTAAAGGGTGTAAATGAATGGCCTTCTAGCAGTCAGGGTGGCAGTCTTACCCATGATTACCTGTTTTGAGTCGAACCAGGCTGGGATTTTTCAGAAGCCTGGAAATCTCACCTGTAGGTCCTTCAGTTAAGTGGTTCCATCAGCTCTGATAGGTTAATAGCTCGTTTACGAGAACCTTTGGATGAGAGCTAATTTTTTCAGATGTGACCTGATGGTTTTTCATGACAGCCAAACTCATCTGTATTGCAAAAAAAGCTGCAATATTTCAGTTGTGTGGCAATGATCTACATATATTAGCAGTTTAATTTTTATCCTTACATTATGGAAAATAATGAACTTTTGATCACATAAGCTCTAATTTTTTGAGAAACAGGGATATACATTACATATCACAGCAGGAGTGGGCTTGGGACTAAGGGGCAAAAAATGTTTAAGCAACTGCAAATAAAGGAAATCTCATAATTCTTACCAGCTGAAGTATTTTTAAATGCAGAAAAAAAAACTCAAATATAAATCTGACAATTCATTTAATATCTTGAAATATCATATACTTACATGTCACTAGCAGGAGTGGGCTTGGGAGAGGGGCAAGGAAGATTTGCCTCCATTATTTCATTAAAACTACTGTTTCCCACATTCTTGGCCAGCTGAAAGCAAAACAAAAAAAATAGAGGAAAATAAAATGAAACATGCCAAAATTACAATATATCTAATTCTTCAAATATCATTAAATAAATTAATAATTTTGGGTTTTTGTAGTTATTTATGGGTTCATTGTTATGTAAATTATGTTTTAGGAATTATGTAGACAGTCATGGGTCCAATTTTTTTGCAGTTTTTATTTTTATTTTTAGTTAAATTTTTAGTAATTCTGTATTTTTTATTTAAATTATATATATATATATATATATATTATATAATATATATAATTATATTATTTGTGATCAAACAATAATCCCACGGCAGATTTATTTCCCCCCTGCAATACTGCCAAAGAATCCCTAGGGATCCACTGTTTAAGACCTTTGCTATACTTCACCAAAAATGTTTTTTGTTAAAAAAAAAAAAGTTTTTGCACATACAAATATAAATATTGATATTATTTATGCATATAGCAAGAGTATAAATATTATATATATATATATATTTATATATATATATGTATAAATAGTTTTATATCAACCATAATTATGCAACCCATCTGCAACACTGCCAACAGTTCAGAGGTTTCCACTGTTTGTCTAGCTCCATATAAATGATGAATTATATATTGAGATGTGGACGCCCATTCCTCCCCAGGTGAATTCCTGACTGACCTGAACATTCGATGCATGTCAGGATTCCGAGGTTAGTTGACAACCATTTGGGATCTGAGAATAAAAAAAATATATATATAATAATAATAATAATAATAAAATAAAATAAATAATAATAATAATAATAAAAAGAGCGAAAAAAAGTATGAATTGTAAGAAGAGGAAAAGAAACATTTTTATTTTTAGGGGTAGTTGTTTTCATTGATATTTTAATTTCTATTTGTTTTGGATTTATATTGATATTTGATTATATTTTTAAGGGAGGGTATATGTTCCATTCAAAGGGCATTAAAATGTGCAAGACATGAATTTAAATTGTATTTGAAGAGTTTCAATGCAAAAGCCTCTAAAAGCCATCTTGGTCAAAAATGAGATAACGATACTGAGTGAATGCTTTCCACACATAATACATGTTCATCAAGTACTTTCACTTCAAATGCACTAAATCCCAGCCTCAACCCTTTCAGAAGTACCAGTACTTACACAGAAACCTATACATAGTAGCCAAAAAGAAATGGTAATTTTAAAGAAAAACATCAGACGTACTTAGAGGCTTTTGCATCTAAACTCTTTATTTATTTCTGTCACAATTCTCTAGTAAGCTTCATATGTGTGAAGGTGCTGCAGGCAGTGGCATAGTGCAAAGTGATTTCCTGTGCTCAGGGAGTAAGGAGCAATGAACACTGTGTAGTCATGGCAAATGCTGAATGGAGTTTAATTCAGTGTGCCATGTTATCAGTGTTTGTAGGAGAATACGACATAATCTGTTTGTGTGTAAATCTTGGCGGCAGGTGTGTTCATGGCTCCATGAGTGGCATCCACTGAACAGAACCAGTGACAAGGCAGCAAAGATAAGAGAACACACACATACACAGCAGCTAAATATAGAAACATGTCTTCTCCAGCAGCTTTCTCTGCATGTTCAGTAAATCCCAGGTGTACTTGTACATTATTTCTTCTCTGACAGACACACAATCAGTCAGCATAAAATACAATCATTCATCTCTCTGGTTAAAAAAAATAAACCAATCTGTTTTCAAACAGACTCACTAGTGTAAGGAGTCATGCACCTTGACACAGATGAGAGTGTTTCGCTTTCAGCTGAGGAGCTGAATAACAGCTCAACACAGTAAGCCTCTTACACAGTCATGGCATGTGAACCTGAAGCTTCCTAAACTTCATTTATAAGCCCTTCAATCAATGAATCAGTTGACTAGTATGGTTCATTTTTAAAAGGAGTATGATGCAACTATGATGCATACTCATTCCACATAGTCTGTGCTACTGACATAAATGATACCTGAAATCATGTGACTATTTTTTTTTTTACACCTAGTTCATAAAATGGAACCAACACTTAACACCTGACCAACTGCAGAGCAACATCCTTACAACCATCCAGAACACCAAATAAACTGGGTAGAAGAAATGTAACAATGTGCTAACAACCTTCCAGAACACCTAAATGAGAATAGGAACTATACTTCAATGCTAACAACCACCTAAAATATAATATAATAGTTATATTTATTGATAGTTATTTCCTTGGTGTGAACTCTGGGTTTATTCTGGCACTATTCATTAACAATGGTCATCTAACAGGATAGCATTTAATTTTTTTTTACTGATAAACCTGACAAAGTATAAAAACGTATTTCCCCAATTTATAAATTGTTCATCGATTTATGTTACAACAAATTAAAACAAGTATATAGGTTCCATGATCCTTTCCTGGGCCACATCTCTATCCTCCTTACAGAGAGAGAAAACAATGAACGTGAAAGAGGCCGATCAAATAATCCCTGGAGCAGCAGCCGCCCTCTTAGAACTTTCAGCGCAGCTTGCATGAGCCAATTACATAAGAGAGTGATGTAACAGCACTCGTCTGTACTGACTGCCTGATCCTCACACTCATATTGCTGCTGCTTCATCAAGAGAGAGACAGATTTCACTGGTAACAGAGTGAGAGAAATAGAAATAGGGATTCAAAAAAATTAAAACAGATTGAGTGGAGAAGAGACCTGAGAGGAGAGAGTGAAATAAGGACGAGAAACCTTACCAGACACAGTTTTATTGTAATTTTCTTTTTAGACAGACAGATAGATGGATAGATAGCTAGATGGGTGGGTGGATGGATGGATGGATGGATGGACAGAGACGCACCTGGAGCCCCACAATCACAGCACACTTCATTTCCGGGCATGCGCAGCACATCATCTATTATGGCTTTAGTGAGATCTTCCAGCCCATCATCTCCTCCACCCTGCTCTCCTCTGAAGGCCATGTTAAGTGCTTCCTCCTTACTGTTAGTTAACACTGAGATCCATCTGTAGAGGCAGAAACACATTAACAGAGACGCATTAACAAGAAGCATTCTCCATATTTTTTATTTACAGTTTTACGACACAACTAAAACTGAAGAGTGCAAATACATTTTTCTTTGGAATAACATGCTAACAGGAACATGTGTTAGGAAAGTTGTCAGTTTTGACTGCATGGTAACTGTACACAGTTACTCACTTGCTACTGTAAAATGCTTGAACTGCTTGTCCACCCCAGTCCTTCTTTTGATTGGTCCATTGTTTTAAACCTAACACTGATTTGCTGCATAACATGGACTATTTATAAGTTGTCCCAAACACTCTGTCATGTAATGCTGAAATACCAATGTGCCAACAAGATATTGAATTGCCTCAAAAAAAAAAAAAAAAAGCCCTTCTTTCAGACTCTTTTATTCATCTTCCTACTTTTATCCCTTTGCCATTTTTTTTCGTAAATAAGATATATTTTACAAAAAATGGGGTTCAAAAGCATGCCATGCGTCCTTGTTAGCTAGATGATGTGATTGGCTTTTTGCTTTTAAAAGAGATTCCGGTCAAAGCAGAGGTGAAAGGACTGCAGGACTAATCTATAAAGGGGTTATAGGGCCTCATTCTGATCAGCCTCTGTGCTTTTAAAAACCCTTTTATAATGGCTGTTAAATGGCTCAGTCAGGGATTTCTCTGATAAACAGCAGGGAGCTCACAGCAGTGTAGGTAAGAAGCAAAGCCAGCTGTTAAAAATACTTAGACACATTATGAGATGGTACTGTAGATGCTTTTTTGTGAGAATTTTTGCATCTAAAGGAGCCTGGGAAATGTCATTGTGGTGTTAGTGACCTCAAAGAATATGTGCCATATTAAAACCATCAAACAACACATCAAAGACTTCTCACTACAAAGATTCACAAAACCCAGTGAGCAAATGCTTTAGACGAGAGTTAAAATCTCAAACTCTTTTTGCGATATTAGTTTGCCGTAAAAGTAGTACAATCTAGTCACACAAAAGAAAAGTTGTTTTCAACGCTAGGCAGATTGCTATAAAGGTTCATAATTGTTAAATTGCAGAGAGATCCCATAATCAGCATATAAAAAATTATTAGAGATCACTGCATTTACAGAGCAGTTAGATTACAAAGTTTGTGACTAACAGATGCAGAGTGGTAAAAAAAAATAAGTCCCATAAAAAAAATCTTACATCATAAATTCCTGCTCATCTTCAGCCTGGAAATGATATGTACGGTTATCTGAAACACATGACAAATAAAATATAAGCCATCTGCATATACATGAAGTGATTTTCACTAATTTAATTAAACACCAGAAGATAGTATTAAAGTCATAAATCACATTAATGTTGCAATTATACAACTATTTAAAATTAAGTATGACAATTTTCTTCCAAGATTGAGTATGGTAAAGTAAACAAACACATTACACTAAGCTACTAAATCACTCATGTGGTTTCCCACAAAAGAAGCTCTCCCTGTGGGTGTCTGTTGACTCACGGGAAATGAGATCGAAGCACTTCCTGTCCTCAGTGCTGGGCTTGACCTGACATGTGAGCAGGTTGAGTTTGACAGGCTGCCTGTTTGACGAAACAAAATGTGACAACAGGAGAAATACTTGACTAATTCATATTCCTGCTGTAACATCCTAAACCATGTGATTTTAAATTTATAATAAAAAAATAAAGCTAATACAAACATTATATATTATTTTGGTAGACAATCATTTAACGTAGGTCTATTACTGGTCCACAGCCCACAGAAATTTTACAGTTGAGTTTGTCAGTCTGTACATTCAGAACAGAAAGTACTCTTGCACACCATTTTCACACTTTTTTTTCTGGTATATGTACACACTAGACGGATATCTTTAGCTGAGTGTCATTTTTTTCAGCTTCTCATTCCGCATATACCTCTAGTAGCATATAGGGGTCAGAGTGCATTAGTGCATTACTAAATGAGTAGAGTTTTTAAAACTATAAAACATTTTTAAAAAAAAACTAAATTAACATTTCTTCTTTTTACAAAGAAATAATATTCACAAAATACTAGATAGTAGTTTGAGAAATTTGTGATTTAGCTATTATAAACCTGATATAGGCTCAATCACACAGTGATATGCAGAGGCTACTGATTGAACAAAGGTGTTGAGAAATGCAACACATGTGTTTGTTACATAACACTGGTCTAGACTGTTATGAATATGGTTTGATTTGACGATGAAATGTGAGACAGAGGGTATCAAGAGGGAAAGTGCTGAAATATGTTGTGGAGGGTGAGGGAGGACAAGACCTGAGACTGAGACATAGAAAGGGATGCTAACAAAGCTGACTGGTAGTGTTCGGCTAAACTAAAAATGCTGTCACATTTTCCATTGCTCAGTAAAATTTTGCGGGTGAAATCACACTGACATTGCCACACTGACCATAAGAAAGCTGCTTGGTTTGAAAGTGACTTCTGTGTGAGCTGTGCTTCATGATTTGCTGAACTACTGGCAATGGACCTTTTTGCCTGCATAATTTCACTTATTGTGACTGACTGGTACTGTGTCCAAGACAGTGATGTTTAGGAGTGAGTATGTTTAGGAGTAGGGTTGAGAACCGTAAACCGGTTCTGAATAAATTCTGTTTTTTTAAAAGAACCAGAACCGTGAGCAATTTCTAAGTTTCGGTTCCGAAAACGGTTCTGGTAGGACACATGACCAAGCGCTGTGCCACCCTGCCTCTTTAATTACTGAGCACATTGTTTCCATTGACGCGCACTCCATAGACACGTCACGTCTTTAACTGCCGAACACATTGTTTTCCACGACTGTACGCACACTCGTGCCTTTGATAACTGTGCATGTCGTTTTGTCTGACTGTACATGTACTGGCACCGCGCAGCACCTGCTGTCACCTAATTACATTATATTTCCCATATTGTCAATATACATACTGATTTCAACTTGGACCACTAAATAAATAGACTGCCATTGTTATGCAAGTATGAGGGTTAGATTATTTAGTGTACAGGTGGAAAAATGTGGAAACCACTCATTGCATCACACCATCTCCTGACTGCATTATTATTTGTAAAATATGGGCTTTATGGAGTGTGTGTATACATGGTTATAAGTATAACAGTTAATATTTAATTAATTTGGGGATGTGGTATTGTGTCTTAGACTTTAATGGATTTTTTGGACATTGAGATTGTTATTTATTTGGAAGCAATATGTTATTGATAATGTAAAAAACATCAACTTTGAAGAATATGCTGATTGATGGACTAACATTACTCAACATTACTTACTACCTTCCAGCAACACTACATTCAATGAAGGTAAAATAGTAAAAAAAAACAAAAAAAAAACATAATAGTTCATTTAAATGGAACAAGATTCGGAACCGGAAAATTTCTAACTATACCCAACCCTACTTATGAAGATACGTACACTGTAATATATGTTGAATTTGACATCGCCAAACTTTAAATTAAGTTGACAGTAAGTAATAAACAGTATTGAGCATTGAGTAGTTGAGTATTGTGCATTTTTCCTTACCACTATTTTTTTTAATAGTTGTTTAATAATTTTAATGGAACCAGAAAACTTCTAACGATTCCCAACCCTATTTAGGAGTGTAGTAAAAACCTTAGCAGGCCACATTTGATATGAAGTGAATGCAAACAAGGCTGTGGAGAGGATAAGAGAGGAGAGAAATTTGATGAAGTGGTCAACACTTGCTCATTTTCCCAGTGGGCTCTTAAAGCTAGGATAGGCAATTTTTGCACTACTAGTGTCACCTAGCAGAACTACAACAATACAGCATGCTTTCAAACAATCGTAATTTTGTTTGCAAACGCCCCTTTTGCATGCCATGCCTCCCCCAAACACAGCTCTTACAGCATATTTCAAAAAAGGAAAAATGATTACTCTGAAAACTTTAAACATTCGTAATTTTGTTTGCAAACGCCCCTTTTTATTCTGGTTTGTTTTGTAAGTTTGTTGTATAAATTTTAATCAAATTCCTCCATTTTGTATAAATACTGGCAATGCTTACCCTCATTTTATTCCATTGTCTGTGTATTTTGGCAAGTCTTCGAATTTTGGCTTGCACCTCTGTAATGGAATCTGTTTTTTTTATTATTATTATTATTTATTTATTTTTTTTACACACCAGCTAAACTGAATGGACCGAATTCCATAATTTATGGTCATGAGCCTTCCACATAAGATTTATATATAAATGTAATATTAATTATTGATTGTTATCAGGATGTGAAGAGACTTTCAACCAGTATAACAAAAAATTATTCTGGAAAAAAAATATTCTAGTCTACACTAGGTATAAAGTGGGACACAGGTTGGGATGGTCTAGGTTTGGACATTCAGCCAAAGTATTTTCACTGTAAATGTCAGACCTCTGTTTTTATAGGCTGATTATAGGATTACATGGTTTATAGTGAACAGAGTAAATCACATGAGTGTGTCCGAGTTACTCACAGTGGCATGAGAGATGGTGAGAATTCCTCCTTTAACTGAACACTTCCTCCTCTGCCACACCTTCCTCAACCTACAAAACAACAATTACACCGCATAACACTACTTATAGCAGAGAGCAAGAACTCATATTGATCAGAAGTATCATCTAAATGAGGGTGGGTGTGTGTGTGTACCCATCACTTTTCTTCAACAGATAGCCTTTCTTCTCACTGCCAAACTCTTTGTTTCCCTGCAGCTGGTGCATACTATAGCCACCCTGTTTACTCTGAGAGTCCTGCTCAAGTACAAACACACATACACAAGGTGCTTTAAACGGCTATATGCAGTCACCGATCCCGACAGATACTGCATGCACAGCATTTTTGTAAAATACATGAATATTTTTCAACATTTCTCAACAGATTTGTAACGTTTTTAACATCAGCTTTATCTGACACCCAATTACTTAATGTGCACACACACACAAAAACAACAATCTCTATCACATTCACAAGTCATGCCGTACATGCTGAACACTTACTCTTCTAGACTTCAATCCATACAGGCAGTGGGTGAGAGAGACACAGGAGAGGGTGTGAAAAGCATGGTACATGTAAGCTGTCCGTGTCGAATCTGTTAAACCATTTAAATGCACTATGGTACATTACACTACGGTTTATTCTTACTTACAGACTTGTCTCCCACCATGTTAACATAATTAAATGCAAGTTTGCTGTCATGGCAATGTGTTGGCACTAAGCACATAAAACAAATATTCACTGACTAACTACTTATTGTCATTTATTTTCCTTATTAAATATGATAGAATCAGCTATTTTTTCTCTGAGCAACCAGTGGGGCACAACACTGGTTACCAGCAAGCCCAATTTCATACTGACTACCAGCATGGTACAGCACTGGGCACTCCCTCTCACACTCTCCCCTGTACAGGTCGAGCTTTAGGGAGGGTTTGTACATTAGATCCACAGATGTACTGCAAAATTCAACTCTTCAGGTTTCATTCAATTAAAGGATTAATTAGAATTCTACATGTGTACAGTATTTTAAATATGGAATATATTTCCTATATTTACATATTTAACATATGTAAATATAATGAACATCGGAAATATTTAACCCCAAACAAGTCATTTGACTGATGTTTGGACAATTAAATGATAATGTGCATTGGTCCTAAGACAGAGCCCCGAGGCACACAACACTCTACACCTACCTCCTTTTGGTCCAGCTGTAGATAGGATTTAATGAGATCCCTTAATGCAGTGAGCTGCTTTTTCTCTTCATCTTGTGTTTGTTTTATCTAGATCACACAAAATCAAAAAATAACTTGTTACACATACAGTATCCCGACATAAGCCTGTCATTGTAAAGTACCGCAATATTTCACCTTGCAATAAAGTTTTGATATTCTCATGCTAAGAATTAATATTTGTAGTTGCATTTTTCACTTTCATATTTTGAGATTGGACCACATGAATGACTGTCCACCATTCGGAGCAAGTCCAGCAAGGTCAAACATGGTAAAGCAATAGTCAATGCACAATTATTTTTAGTTGACCAAAGATCTTAGGAAAGAATATAACGGTGCACAACACAGAGGTTTAATGTAGCTCTAAGAGAAACAAGTAAAATTTTGCAATAACAGTTTTAAATGACTATACACTAAACAAAAAACTGTGACCCAGATATTGATAAAATATTTTATTGCCAAGTCCAATCCATAAAGTAAGCTTAAAAGGTTTTACCAAATCAAATATTTTTAAAGAATTTAAGGAATTGTAAATTTTTAAAGAATAAGGCACATACATTGTAAAGATCAGCTGCTAATTTCTCGATATACTGCTTAAGCTTATCTGCCGTCTTCAATCCATCTTGAAAAAAGCTTTTTTTAAAGAAGAAAAAAGAATTACAACAATTAATTAACACATTTTTCATACTGAAAACAGCTATCGACTGTACACATTTTTTTTTTTAATACAGTCAGGAAAATTATAGACTTTTAATCTATACAACACAGAAACCTGCCAACTGGAAAGCCTGAGTTAATGATAAGTAAAAAATATAATTAGCTCATAAGCTTAACAATATATTGAAGTAGAGCTCTCTAATTAGCAAAGGTACCTTTGAAGCATTTAAAGCTTTGAACTAACAAACAAACCATTCCGTTTTGTGGATACCTGTGGTGGAAATTTCCAGTTTTAAATATTGACAGATGACTAAAATAGTGCCAACACTAACAACCTGCCAAGAGTATCAGATTCAAATTGGATGAGTCAGTGGTACAGACACTGTGCCACACATTCTGCTGTCAGGACACATCAGATGTTTACAGTATATATGAGGTTTGAGCATGATTCTGCATTTGAGAGACCTTAGGCATATTTTTAAATAAATTAAATAAAAAAATGCAGAGAGCTTTTCATAGTTATATGTATAATTCCTAAGTTTTCAAACGTTTATAAGAAAATCTAATTATAGAGAAAATCTTTTATACATTTGTCATATTTTAGAAGAAAACTGAATGTTTTGCCTATGTAATTTTTTTTTTTGTAATATTTTTGTAGAGAAAATTTTTTGTTTTTTTTTTGTATTTTTGAATAAAGTCGTTATTTTTGTTTTTTTCGTGTACAAAAAGTATTCTCGTCGCTTCATAACATTATGGTTGAATCACTGATGGCAGATGGACTATTCTGATGATGCTTTTCATACTTTCTTTGACCTTGACACTGTTATTTATTTGGCAGTCTATGGGACTGCGTCAAGCCTCCCTGTCTTCATTCAAAATATCTTAAATTGTGTTCCAAAGACGAACAAAGCTTTTACGGGTTTGGAACGACATGGGGGTAAGTGAATAATGACAAAATGTTCATTTTGGGATGGAGTAGCCCTTTAATACTGATAAACAACTCAAATTGAGTAATAAAACAACTTTCTCCATACTTTATGGACATGATCTTACATGTGTTAAGTTGTTTTTGCTGCAGCCCTATACTCTTGTATGCTTTACTTGTACACTTATTGAGTTTCAATAAAAACATTTCACCATACAACAAAACCGACTTACAGTATTTATAAATTAAACCCAGATAAGACACTTAAAAATAAATAAATCCATAAAAAATGTTTTTCCTTATTTAGTGATAAATGGTGGCTACACCAGGAACTTTTATATTTTAGATAAGTCTGATAAGTCAGAACACAATAACACTAATCACAGATATTAACTTTGACAGTCTCACATCTGACCAATCAAAACCTTGAAGTGCAAGGTTATTTGATTTTATAGTATCTGATCTGTCAAATCATTGAATTGAAGTGTATGGTTTGATTTTTATGCTTGTGTTTCTAGGTATGCTTGCAGGTTTCTGCTGATGTATCTACAGGTCAAAAGCAACATTAGATTTTCAGTTCTTTCTTTTAGCTCATCACTTTTTCAGACCTTCATGATCGCGACACTTAGGTTACATGGATCAATAATACTTTCAGTATCGACCATTAACAATCAAACATCAAATACAGATTTATGTTGACAGTTGTATGACCTTAAAGGATTTAGATTTAAGCAAACTCATTTATCTAGTATATTGATATTGCAAATGTCTTTTGTGGTAAAAACGCATCTGAAAGCAAATGTCACTTACTTGCACTGCGCATGGTAATACTTGATCAAGTTCTGAAGGAGGTCAACCCCTTTTTTTGTCTTTATTTCATTCACTTTGATCAGGTACTGCAAAAACAGACAGACTTTGCTCACAACACAGTTTAGTATCCCAACAGTAGAACAAAAGATATTGAGTGATAGGGAAACCTTAAGTGCTATATTATTTGAAATAGATTATTCAAAATCATTCTAGGTAAAATTACAGGTCCATTCCGCAGCTCATATTTAAATTAATATATCTTAAAATGAAATGGCACACATTCTGCTCATCTAAGAGTGTGTGAATGTATTTGTGCATAACCTTTAAACCCATAGCCACAATTTTGTCAACAATTTTGTAAACAATGTTGTATGCAGTTTAGTATTTAGTTTAGTGTTTAAGTTAGGCTTATACACAAGCTAGACTTTCAGCAATATACCACTGTCTCCTCTACATTACTGCTTAATTAAATGGAAAAAAAAAGAGAGAATTAAATGAAATATTAGATTTTATCATGTGACTTGGTCCAATACCATCTGAAAGGCAACCTGAGGTTTCTTTTTTTCCTAAGATACCAAACCTTTCATCTACACCTCGCAAACCCTTGATGGAGAATGAAATAAATTCAAGATGCAAATCCTATTGACAAACACAACTCATTAACATGTTAAATAACCCACATCTATCCTCCCTAATGAGCAAATATAACACCAATGATTATGAATCCATAAAACTAACATTTCTATCACAATTTGAGCCATCTGTTCTAATGCTAAGGGAATCTTTCGAGACATAAGATAAAAAGGCCATTAGCACTGAGATGACAGCATTACATAATTCAGATTTATATTCTGTTAAAAACTGTTTATTATAAATAATTTAATTAATTTAGACAAACAAAACAAAACAATAAAGACAAATATATAAAACCAGCTCAAGTGCACTGCAGACCTCACACATCTGTAGTTGGAAGAGCCTCCGTTCTTTCTCCATCTCCTCAGCGATCTCAGCACCAGTGATCTCTGTTCGAATCATCCCGTGCTGCTTGGCATGCTCACGTTTTTCCTTCTCGATCTTTGTACTGTAAGATTGCAAGAAATTTGACCATAAAAAGCAATAAAAAAAATTGTGTATTTAGAACAACTCATCTGAGTTGGCAAATAGATTGCATTGTTTATTTGGCATTAATCTCACATCTGTGGAGGAGAAAATGATTTTGCTCATGCTTTTTGATGGTGCTTTTAGATTACTGTAAAATGCATCTGATAATTGCAAAAGCCCACAGACAGAAAATAATCAGTATGAATAGACAAATATGTATACAGACACACTCAGCTAACATGCATAAATCAAACGTACAACTTGGTTTCGTAGTCCTTCCAGGCCTTGTCAAAGGGTTTTTTCAGGTCCTGGAAAAAAAAAGGAAAAATAGTAAGTGAGTCAGTTGAAAGTAATTAGACTCCCTCATGTTTACATCAAAGCAGATGTCACACCCAAAAACAATGACAAAGACAGAGCTAAGTTTACACATCTGCATCATTGTGGAGGGATGATATCTTTCCATCAGTAAAGTAAACAGACCATTACGACTGTAACATCCTCATAACATCATTATTGTGATGAATATCTGGAGCACCATGACCATTACTTGTGGTAAATGACAGATCCATTAGTGGGCTCTGATTGACTGCTGGTGTGGTAGTCAGACTGCTGATCTTCTGATAAGCAGGACATCACAAATAGCCGCCTTGACCGCACTCAGTTTCAGTACATTACATTAAAACTGCAGCAGGCTAATTTAGTTTGTAATGTCATGAAGCCATTTATTTGAACAGAGCTGTACACACAGAGGTACTTCCAAGTACTTCAACAGGTCTACATCTTCTTTTAAGATTTGTTTATGTTTCTGGCTAGGTATAAAAGCACAACTGTAGAGAAAAGTTTGCATGCATCTGCATGTGCATTTAGGCTCTGCGTGTCTGATGGTCTATGAGACCAGGTCAGTAAATATTTCTCACCCCCTTCACGCCTTTCAGGTCGCCTTTCAACAGTGAGTCCAGTGTGAAGATCACATTATGGCTCAGACTCTGGAGCTGCAGGAAAAGATGGTGAAACAGAGCAGAGACTGTGTTAATACGATACATGACACTTGGCACAGCATAAGCGCAGCACAGAAGAAATAAGAGAAAACATATCAAATACAGCCATCCACACAAAGAGCCTGTTGAGAGAGACACAATCGCATCAGGATGAGCAGACCTGCATTGTCACATGATACTCCGGGGAAGATCTTTTAAATTAATCAACATTAATGTTTCAGACCTAAGAGGCCAGATAGTTTGGACTCAAGTAACAAGATGAGACCAACTGTGACACAGCATTGTCTCATAAGACCTTAAGAGAAATTTAAATCACCTGAGAATAAAAAATAAAAAATAAAATGTGCAAAAAAGAATAACACATTTAGGGCATCATATACACCTTTAAATTACATTAATATAATTTCCACTGTATACTCTATATTTGTCTATTTGCCAAGAATACAGGGATGCACAGATAATGAAATTCTAGATATTTTATGTTATGGCCAATAACCAACAATAAATGACTGATAATATAAATATAAATATCTGCTCACTCAAGCCGGCCGTGGCTCACTCTAGGCCTCTGGCCTCTGCTCACTCAAGGCCGTGGTGTGTGACGCTGTTTCGATGAGAAAGCAAAACTACTTTGTTCTTGCCTTCCAAAAGAAAACACGACTAGAAATCATGTTTATATCATGTTTATAATGGGTTTTATGTTTATGTCTCGTTGCTCCGGCCGGACAAGGCATCACAATATGTTAAGAGGCATAACATTTCCATCACAACGCGCTGGATAGCTGGCCAATCACAGCACACCTCACTTTTCAGAGCGATGAGCCTTGTGAAAATCGATGCGTTTCAGAAGGCGAGGCATAGAGGAGAAACAATAATGTACAGTATGTGGAAAATAATGTGTTTTTTTTAACCTTAAACAATCACAGCACACCTCACATCACACCCAAATACACAAAATAATGTTCTTTTTAGCAGCATCATATGACCCCTTTAATATCATAATATCATGGACCATAAGCATCACTTGGGCACTGAGTGTAGTTTGTGCTCATCCTCAATGCATCCTGTAAATGTTGTCATACACTCTTAAAAATAAAGATGCTTCATGAAGCCATAGAATAACCTTTTTTGACTAAATGTTTTCATAAAGAACCTTTAACATCTGAAGAACCTTTACGTTTCACAAAAGGTTCTTTGAGGCAAAAGAAGGTTATTCAAATTATAAAAAGTTGAGAAAGAGATGGTTCTTTAAAGAACCTTTGACTGAATGGTTCTTTGTGGAACCAAACATGGTTCTGTAAAGAACCTTTTAAGCACCTTTATTTTTAAGAGTGTACGTCTCACACTTTCAGTCTGTTTTTCTTTGTGTTTTTTTTAGTTTGAGTTTTCTGAGTTGTATCATGAACACAACAGGTTGAGTAAAGATATTGAAATGCAAAAGTGCATAAATAAAGCAAAATGCTCCTCTTTACAGTTATTTTTCTAACTGACTGATGAGCTTATGGACACTGAATGGTTATTCTGAGGTAAATATATATTATGTTGCAATGTTTAAAAGCTTTACACGTTTTCCGCAGTCTGAAACACTGAATGAGCTTTTACATGAGACATTTCAGTAAGTTGTACTGTAGGCTCTCTTATAAAATAGTCTACCTTTTGATGTTAATTCATGATCATTATGTACTATAGTAGTAAAGAGAAAGATAAAATGGGTTACTTGCCGCTAGAACTGAGGCGCTAAAGGAACCGCACTTGCCACATTAAAGAGTGCCAAAAAACTGTATTTATTGCATGTATTTCATTATGAATTTTGAATAATTTTGAATTTTTTTTAATTTTATAGTTTGTTTTTTGTTTAGTGTAAAGTATCAAAGCTTTTTGCTTTTTGTGGTTGGTTGACGGCAAGTGCACTTCAAATAATAAAGTTCACGCATTAACAGAGCACAGCACAGACTAAGATCTTGTTAAGAAGTGGCCATATTAGTAATGATTATAAACGAGAATTGTTAACGATATTGCCAATATCCACACAGCTGGCAGCTTTACCTGTTGTAGTTTGCTCAAGTCGTGCAGTAAAATAGAAGCTGTTTTTCTGTACTTTCACTTCTTACGTCTCTGTCATGTCGATCTCTCTCGCACTGCACAACTGAGCTGCGTTTATCAGGTGTGTGTCAGCGCTGCTGCGCAGCAGAGATGAGGACTGTTTGAAACTCTTTTTTTCCACTAAAACTTTGATGCACATCGTTTCAGTTTAATACATGAACATAGCAAATGATGCGATTGCAAAACTTTCAGGAAAAAAAGGCATTACATGCAAATTTTTAAGTTAGAACATGTAAATACATAGACCTAGTCGCCATTGGCGACCTCAACAAAAAAAACTTAACTCGAAATGTAATATTTTTGGTCACAAATGCGACAGTTTTTTTTGGTGTTTGGTGGTTTTTGTATAAGTTTGGTGATATGAGTATTTTAATATTTTTGGTCACAAATGCGACAGTTTTAGTCGCAGTTTGGAGCCCTGAATAGTACAATAATATGGCGAGATGCTTTCTAAATAATATTAAATAAAACATGAAAAAAATCTGGCACAGTGTAAATAAATGCTTTTTTTTAAATGGCATTGAAACAATGAATGAATGGAACACAATGAAAATACTGTATGGAGAAAAAAAAACACTAGCAAGCAATTTCAAAGTTACTATAAAAAAACCTTGTATCAAGTAAAGTAAAGACCATGAGTAAAGACTAAAATACTTGGAAAAGTGAATTTCTAAAGTCACCTCATATGGCACTACTTGTATTTGGTGCCTTTTGTGTCACCAGTAAAGATCATGATCTTACTGCCTTAAAATATTGAACAATATAAATTTTAATCCTGACTTAGTAATAAATAATTATTTTAGTCATAAAAGTCATTTTAAAAATGGTGTTTGATTTTCTTCATATAAGTCAGATAATGCAGATGGCAAATGAACACCAATGCTGAAAGATACACCGCCACACAGAAAGGCTGCAACAAAGTACAACCACACTGAAATTCTTCTTCATTTCATAAAAATGTAAAGTTTTCATAAATAAGAATCATTGTGATGGGGAGACAAACCATAACGTAGTATTTCTATCTATTTCCTCTCTTCTTCACTATTCTTCAGTGTCTCTAAATGGAGGCTCTTGTTTCAGAGTGATAAATACCTCAGCTAAGTGGCAAAAAAGACTAAAAGCACTGCTGCAAGACAACAAAGTGCCTCTTTTGAGAAGGAGAAGCGATAGCAGAAAACCAAAGAAATTATTCTGCAGTTTAACCCTGTTTCATACAGTTAAGTTATTGATGACTGAACTCTATTGCGCTTAAACAGGTCTTTCAAGCCTTAGATTGCAGGAAGAAAGTTATTAGCCACATAGCACAATGCCAATAGTTGCATGGCTTAGCAGACACAATGTGAATGCTGATAGCCCACCATGTGAAAGACAAGTATATGTAATCTGTCTAAATCAGACCATCAGCGTTCCAGAGAGGTTGCAGTCCTCAGGAGGGTGTCGTGGAAATGGAGAGGACATACTGATTGAACAGGAACTAGAGGAAATGAATCAGGGAAATGTTAATGCTGTTGTCAGCATGACAGGATGAGAGTAACACTGAAAATACGTTAGCACTGGAGGAAAACCATATACATTCTGAGCAAAAATACCAGTTGTTATACAGGCCTTGACTGACCTTGACTTGGCCTAAGTTGAAAATTTTAAGAGCACATTAAAAACTTTAGGGCCGCAATGAAAATGATCAAGACATTTACATAATATATACAGTATATATACACATTTAAAATGTATTTAATTTATTAGAATGCAAGAAGTACACTAGGTTTTTAAATATTTCTGTTTCAAATTGTATTTAATAATTTATCATTTGTAGGGTTTATAAAACATGATTATTTTGCCAATACTAGTAAAATCTATAGACTGAATAATGTTAAATGTTTCGGTAACACTTTACAATAAGGTTCCATTAGTAAATGTTAGTTAATGTATTAACTAACATGAACAAACAATGAACAATACATTTATTACTGTATTTATTAATCTTTGTTAATGTTAGTTAATGGAAATACAGTTATTCATTGTTAGTTCATGCTAATTCACAGTGCATTAACTAATGTTAACAAGCACAACTTTTGATTTGAATAAAACATTAGTAAATGTTAAAATTAACATTAACTAAGATTAATAAATGCTGTAGAATGATTGTTCTTGCTTAGTTCACATTAACTAATGTAGTTAACTAACAATAACTAATGGAACCTTATTCTAAAGTGTTACCAATGTTTCTAATCTTTCCTTCCTGTGATGGGGCAGCCCAGACAAAAGCTAGAAGAGTTTACCATTTAGTGCCAGATACAGTATTCTATGTAAACAAAATACCAATAATAACCAGAAAAAAAAACGATGTTTTTAAATTAACATAATAAATATAATTAAATAAATATAATAAACATAATTTAACAATTAAAAAATGTATTATAAAATACACTAGGACACTTAAAATAAACAGATTTGTACTTGAATTAGAAAATTCTTGGTTCTGTAATCTAAAAATCTTTTACATTATTGAATTATATTATTTTCACAAACAAATAAATTGTAAAAAAAAAAAAAAAAAAAAAAAAAAAAACTGTACTCAGTAATCTGGTTGTAAGTCTTTGCACACAATTATTATACATACAGTACACATGATTATGACATGAATATAACATACAATACACTAGAGGCCAACTGAATACAGCTCTGCTAGGGTTTGCGGAACTAAATATTTATTAGATAATCATAGACTTGCATAAATTATATAAATGTGTATTTATTAGACAGAACCGTTAAACAAAGACTGTAAACTAAAGTCGTCGGAGACATTTACTGGCCAAACAGAAAAATTTATCAGCCGATATATCGGCCTTGGCTATGTCAATCACTAGATTTTATGGTAGTTACAATAAGATGCAACAATAATATTTTGTAATAATATATTTTTTTATTATATTGGCTTATAATTTAATGGATAATTAGTGAAGGAAGGATTGAGTGGTGTGGGATGGATTGTTATTGTATTCATTATTATTGTTATCATTGTGAAGTATATTAAAGTTCTGTGATTTTTATCAGTGTACCATGGAACAGTATTTATAAAGTATAAGAAGATGTTTTCATTATGTTTGTTGATGACATAAATTGACCAGAGTATACCAGTATGCCATATATGCTTGTCTTAATTTCTTCATGTTTTTATTTAGCTGGAAACCCTCTTGTTGACAACATTTGGTTAACAGTCTGCTGAAAGTACTTTGAAATTTTAAATTTAGACAGAGCACTGATAAAATGAAAATAATACATTTCCCACTTTTTTTCAGCACACATTGAGCAGCTGTGTAGTGCTGGAACAGTGAGCCTCCGTTCACAGAGATATGACTTCCCTTCCGCAGCGCTCGCCAGCATTCACACAGTGATTTAGGAATGTGTGTGTTAGTGTGCATGTGAGGGGTGAAAAGGAGATGCTCTGTAGCTACTGCAATGGTTCACTCAAAATTTATGGCTCTATCTCCACGTTTCTGCCAGGAAGAGAGCAGGATAGATTACAAAAGCCCCTCTCATTCACACATCCACCAGACAATTTTCACACATTTCACACAACTCTGTCCTCTGGACACATACGCCTCCAACAACAACACAGAGAACTCTACAACCAGTGTAGAACCGCACACACTTCAAGTTCTTTTACACCTTTCAGAGGCTGATTCACTCTAAAGAGATCTTATATGCTGTAAATCCTTAAATCTGTCCTTACATTGGGCTTCAACACAAACCAAAACAATCTATGTACTGACAGTTCAACTCATGACTTTACAGGTTTTTGTACAGATCTCTTTCTATCCTAGAAAAGAGACACGTTTAAATCCATTCAGTCTTGGGTGTCCATTCGTTCTGGCTTGAAGATATGTTCACATGGAGGACTCACCATGTTCTTGAGGAGGGCGGAGAGCTCTTTGGTCAGAGTGGAGAACTTAACGAAGGCCGTGCCCAGATCTGGATTATCCCAACTAATGAAGTTACTGCCAAACTTATCCAAAGCCTGGGCGTACGTCTCCTCATTTTGAATATGATCTGATAAAATAGCACAAATGAACAATTCAAACAAATGAACGTCATGCATTTGAAGAGTACACATCCTTGCTCAAGATTCTATGGTAGCATGTTGTCTAGTTCCTTGAAGACAGCATGAAATCATTCACTTCCTAGGTAAATTTCCCTGGTATTCATATGCATATAATTTATATAACATATAATATTATATAACATTATGCATATAAGTGCAAATAATTTTGAACTTAAGGAATGTTTGCTTTTATCAAGTTGCAACCTCAAACTTTCTGCACCAACTTTTCTGTTAATGTAACCATGATCATGGTGTTTTTTCATAATGGGGGTCATTCTATTAAACATTCTATGCATTTTCCATTTCCATTAGAATTTTAATATTAATCAGAAAAATAATACATTTATATATTAATAAATCCCATTGTGCTATTACATTCTAAATTAATTTTAATATACACTACTACTAAAACTAAATCTAAAACTTGTTTTAGATGGACGTCTCTTATGCTCACCAAGGCAGCATTTATTTGAATAAATTATCTTGTCTTGTAACATATTTTAAAGTGTCATTTATTCCTGTGATGAAAAGCTGAATTTTCAGCATCCATTACTCCAGTCTTCTTTTTTTTTTTTTTTTTTTTTTTTTTTTTTTCCAGGATCTTTGATGGATAAAATGTTCAAAGTAACAGCATTAATTATATATAAAAAAAAAAAAAAAATACTAACACTAAGACTGTAAGAAACAAATATACACACATATTGGGAGAGTTTTATTGTTCTATTTTTTATATTATTTACAATCAATAACTGTGCATAATTAGCCAATTAAGAGGAAAAAAAATCCAACATACATTTTCATGTTTCTGTATAATAAAAATGGATCCTGCTTCATTTCAATAGAACGATATACGGAAAACACACACACACCTGAGCATAGAATGCATCTATACAGTGTATGAAAGTGATTAGGTAGGTGGGTGTTTGTGGGGGTGGATGAAACTAGCTGGTGTGGCATCAGCCAGAAACATGTTGATGCTTACTGTAATCTAGCCATTTGTTTTAACATTATTACAAACAAATTTATATTTAATCACAAAAAATACAGCACACCACCACACACATGACACTGCCTGGAAAATATAAGTGATTATGAATTTAATAAGTGTGTTTATTTGTATTACAGCCTCAACAAAACCAGCATTTGTGTGCATGTGGTTGTGTATATACCTTGGCCGGAGTTATAAATGGCTTTCACTGACTTCTTGACCTTCTGCAATGAAGTTCTGTCCTGATCCAAAGCCTGTGGACACACAGATCAGAGATGAAACACTGAAGATGTCCAATCATAATATGCGGCATGACAGGAACATTTGATACTAGAAATTATATTGGCAAATATATAAAACCACTTATATATAAACCACTAACAAATTCTGTCGGTACTGTACAATGCACAAAATAAGGCTATACTAACTCCATATCAATTACCAATTTTTGTGCGCATCAAATACATTGAACACGTAAACTCAAACGTGTGTAATGCAAGAAACAGACCTCACTGGTCCTCGCACAAATGCAAATTTCTGTGATTAAAATGGTGTGAGTTTTGTGTTTTTTGTTTATGTTTTTAAAATGGTGTCTGTTTTGGTGTTTTAATTATTGTTTAAAATATACATCTTCTATTATGCCTATATATAAGCATTCACCTCGTTTTTATTTTATTTTATTTTTTTCTTGCTTGAGTAGTACTATGTAATTATTTTTTGTTCACATCTGGAAAAATATAAAAAGTAACATTACTGTATTGATTATTGTTAACTAAACTTTAAATGATTATATATATATATATATATATATATATATATCTATATATATATATATATATATATATATATATATATATATAGCTAGCGAGGAGAGAGAGAGATAGAGAGAGAGATAGAGAGAGAGAGAGAGAGAGAGAGAGAGATGAGAAATACAGCTCAGAGTCCTGCCCATTTCTGGAGACCTGCCCGTACCCACAAAGTTCAGCACCAGATCCGACCCGTCACCCATGATAATATCAAAATTAAATCTGCACCCGCCCAGACCCATTAATATTTGGCCCGTTACCCGATCCGTGCCCACGATAAATCACACACGCTAATATCATTCCAATTAAAGTGCTTTATTTTTTATCTCGCACCTCTCTCAACATCACGACAGCGTCATGAATAGGCTAATGAAGCAGTCTAAAGTGCGCTTTGTTTTGTGCCATTCAAGTAGCCTACCATCGGCACCTAAATAGGCTATGGAACCTGATAACTATACGCAAATAGACCTATTAATGAAAAAAAAACCCTGAGCCTGTCGCTCACAAACAATAGCCTTACTAGGCTACGAGAAGCATCAACAAAAGTTGCACTGTTGCAGTGGTGGTGACGTGATGGGTCAAATGTCATATCGTTGTTGCGTATGCGTAATGGTAATTTAGACATTTACATTACATTTATGCATTTAGCAGACGCTTTTATCCAAAGCGACTTACAGTGCATTCAGGCTATACATTTTTTTTTTTACCAGTATGTACATACAAATATTGCACATACCTGCCCGCAAAGAGTTAATTATCCGCCTGCATCCCCACCCGTGTTTTTCATCCGCGCTACTACCCGCCCGAAAGGAGTTAATTATTTGTGTTTTTCGACCCATTGCAGGACTCTAATACAGCTGACATTCCAGCTTACGTGTTCATAAAAGCCAATTTTCTGCCTTTTGCTTAAAAAATTCATGTTTTTAGAATAAAAGTATGATATATTTAATTATTAAATGACTAATTCAATCCATTGTATGAAAACCATTACAAAAACAATTATTCCCTGAATAAATACAATGAACTCCTGTAGACAAAAGAGTTTAATACAGTAAAATACTGTAAATGTTTCTTACAGTAGTAATTGTCTTAGTTGCCAGTATTTTACTGTAAATTCAGCTTTGCCAAAGGAATAAATTACATTTCAAAATATATTAAAATGGAAAATAAATTAAACGTAACAATATTTTACAATATTACCATTTTTACTGTATTTTTGATCAAATATATGCAGCCTTGGTGAGCATAAGCAAGAACTTTTGTTCAAAAACATAACCAACTTTTAAATGGTAGTGTATAATTCAAACCATTTGTATATTAAATTAATTTTATTGAAATAATCTGTTGAAGACAAAATAACAGATGACAGATTTAGTTAATTTATATTTAATAAATTATTTAAAAATATTGATATCTGGTACAATCATTTGGAAGACATTAATTGAAGAAAAAAAATCAATATTTTATTAATATGTCACATCAAAGCATAATGATAATAACCTAGTTTGATTGAGTGAGGACACGTAATTTACTCAACAACAGCTTGATTAATGCTAACATTCATCCAATTATGAATAGAAATTGGTCTATTAAATTAGTGACGGATGTTTTTTTTATAGAGCGTAAAGTACAGTATTCCCATCTCACAGTGGCTGCAATTAAAACAATGCTGATGTCAAGCCTCTGTAGATGAGAGACACAAATACAACACACGACTGCACGAGGCCAGATCTTCACCTCTCAGTGAAATCTGGCAGCTCTCCACATTGAGGTGAAACATGGCCTGCTAGTTTTATTGTTTTCCAGTGCTGTAGTAGTGATTCCCTAGCAACGCGGTAGTAGATGTCAAGAAGAGATGCTTTGGTGTGTGTGCACTTTTGAGAATAAGTTTATGGTTAACTTTAAAATGAATTAATCTACACAACTTCAAAATACCAGAGAATAGTTTGTTTGTACATTTAGCAGAGTTATTTATTAGTGTTTTCAAAGTGATGACAAAGGTAATCTAGTGAAAATTTTTTGGGGGTGTGTGTATTGTGGATTTATTGGGGGTGTTTTCGTTTTTTATTTGGAATGAATTGTTTTGATTTTTTGGGCTTTCAGGCCTGATGCAGCTGTGTACATGCACAAGACAGAAACGGATGAGGAAGAGACAAAAAACAAAACAAAACAAAACATCTTTAAAATGCAGCAAGCATGACTTGCAACATCCTCCTTCTGCCCCGGACACAACACTGCTAGAATTTTACATGCATAATGGAAATATTTCATCTTTCAGTAAAGCCACTTTCTGTCCAATGCAACACCCAAATTAATTAATTCTCAGGCATCACTCCTTAAACCATTCATCTCTTTTTCATCCATTGCTTTTTCTGTTGTAGACCAGACTCTTTAATCTGTCACCCACAGTGGAGTAGCAACATCACAGCTGTTAGTATAACATGCCTATATTGTCAATTATCACCCAGGGCCAGAACTTCCATTTTATAATAGTAACTCTGGATGCATTAGAGAAAAATAAGACAAGAGAGAAAACCTGTATAACCAAGATGGGCATGCAAGTACTACAAGACCTCTAACCACATCCTCTCCACAGAATGCCCCTTGAAACTTATTTCACATGCAGCTTTTCTTTTCACAAGATATTACCTGATGTACTGAAGTCGTGTTGCCGTGATGCTTTTATCAGCTAAATTAGATGCAAAATGTGTCCAAATCTGTTCCAATGAAGAAACAATCTCTGATTTGCAACCTGTAACTTCAGAATAAGGACATTGTAATGAGATTTCTCAATCCTCAGTGGGCAGCCTGCGGTTCCAGCTAAACCACTAAAATGTAGAGTGCAAAATATAACCTTACTACTCTTAGCCAGTGTGACCTACATTTCCTCAAAAATGTGTGAGCACACATACACAAACAAATTTAAAAAAGGAGATAGGATAAACGTACCTATTAGTGATGTCACAGTACCAAAATTTCAGTATTTGGTACTAATACCAGTGAAAATTCACGGTTCTCTTTACCAATTCCGGCAGCCAAGAATAACAACTAAGTTAGCTTAATAAAAAAAAAAAAAAGGCCCAGAACTGCTTTTCTGACTGATATGACACAAACAATGTCAAAGAACTGGATTGCTCACGACGTCATCAAAGTAAAGCCGCCGCATATTGGTAATTCCTAGTGCATGTAACGTGCCATTGAATTAATAGGAAATTGAACGAGAAAACATCACCTAAAAAGCCAGCGTTTTTAAATCTGAAGTATCCCTGTACATTCTTACAATGCAAACACCCTAGGCATGTAAAGTTTTTTTTTTTTTTTAAGTCGGAAATTTCCCCTACTTATTAAAAAGCTACATTCATTATAGCGAACATCATACACGGTCTTTTGACACACTAGTACCGAATTGGTCTGAGCTCAGACTTTTACACAAAAGCACAAATTTCTGACAGATTTTAAAAAGAAAACAATAATGTATTATGTATTAATGTCCAACTTGATGTGTTTGTTCTAGAGCCCCTACCGATATGGATTTTTTGGGGGCCGATGCCGATGCCGATATTAAACTCTGGATAACATTTCAATTGATGTTCTATGTATTGGGATTATGTGTTAGTTCAATGAATAAACAATTGCACATCAAAAGTATATATTTTGTTACAAAAGATACCTATTTGGAATTTGCAGAAGTAGTCAACAAGCTACAGCGTTCACCCTTTTTCAGCCATCTGTAGGGCAGAAAGAGAGATGTGTATTAATAATGAGTATCTTACTCAGGTCATCATTAGAATTATAATAATAATAAACAGGGTCTCACACTGTCTGGCGGCCTATTGCCTACTTTTGAACTAGCTATTCACTTTTGGTGTCTGAAAGTTTTCAGACAGCTTTCAAAATGGCCGCCAGACAGTGTGAACACATGGAGGTTGGGCTTACCTCTCTCATGGCGCTGGCGAAAAATCCTACTGAACTCCGGATTTCCATATTCGAAGTTGTGGATGTTGAACAACACACCCCATTTGAAGAACCACCTAAACAATTATCATTAGGTAGGAAATAGGTTAGAAAAGTAACAGTTTGTAGTTCGAGGCACGCGTACATAACTTCAGTGCTACACGGCGCTGCCACAGTTACGCGGTCAAAAAAATAATGCCGATATATTTAGAAAATATGCCAAAGTGGACCCTCGCTGCTCACGCAAACAGCACGGTTGGTTTACGCTGTTTCCAATGAATATTGTGCTGCGTGATGGTACAGCCAGGGCGATCAAACAGCTGAACTACCAGAAAATACTTAATTTTTGGTCATACCGTAAATCATTTCAATTCGAAAATTGAAACCGTCAAAAAGTACTCTCCGTGGCTCGGCTGAAGCTGTAAGAGGAAGATTTCAATAATTTTGTCAATGGGGAGTTAAGAATATGCAACACTCATTTATTTATTTTTTTGCCAAGAACGTTTCTTACATACCTACTGTAACCTGAGATGGATGCTGTCTCCATGTGTTCACACTGTCTGGCGGCCGTTTTGAAAAAATGAAAACAGTTTAGCTATTAATCTGTGTATTTATGTTATATGCTAAAACTATATATTATGTATATGTATTCAGACGCGTGTTTCAGTATCGCCGGAAAAAAATAATATATATGTACCGCTGCTATACGGTATATGATATGTGTATAGCTGAAACAGATAAATACTTAATTTTTGGACATACAGTAAAGACATAAATTCGAAAATTATATATATAAGAATTTTATATAAGAATATTTATATTTTATATATATATATCTGTATATATATTATATATATATATATATATAAAATGACTGTTTAATAACAATAGCATGCAGTAAGAGCCTTTGTGTAAAGGCCTTTATTTTAATTTTTGATGTGTAGACTGTAGTCTAAGACAATTTTGGTTGCCCACCTACTGTCACTGACTAGCTGTATAAGATTGTGACACCCTAGCATGAAGAAATGTTTTATTTATTGAGGAAGACGACAACGAGGACAATCAACGGCACAAAACATGCCTAACAGCACGTGCGAGAGAGAGAGAGAGAGAGAAAGAGAGAGAGAGAGAGAGAGAGAGAAAGAGAGAGAGAGAGAGTGCCTGAATGACTGTGCGTCCTCTATTAGGTTAAGTCATATTAAAAAAAAAAAAGTTTGCAATGTCCTAAGAGTAATGTTGTGGTAATATCCTAATATCCTTTCAACTTTTAAGGGTAGTGCACTCCCCCACGGCTTGCGTCAGCACTGGTCAATGCATTGATTTCTATAAAGTGAAGCATCAGCTTCAGTTTTTCCCCCAGCGTTTAGCCCTCACGTCACTAGCTCTGCCCTTGCGCCATAGCCCGTGACCGGAAGAGAAGATGAGTCGTTTTGAGGGGGAGGGGAGGTTAACGTTTTTGAATAAAAATTACGAGTGTACATGAATTTAAAAAATAAAAAATAATGAAGAAATTATTTATAATAAACACTGCAGTATTCCATTAAAAAATAAGAATTTTAAATTTTGATTTCATGGTGACTTTCATGGTTAAAAATCACACATCTTCAGTGCGACATCAATAAGAAAAAGTATAATTTCATAGATATTGTTAATAATAGTGGTTCATATTAAAATATATACTGTATAAACTTAATACACGACCTAGATTATTTATTTAGCAAAATCTTGTCATTTTAATAAAATATTACATAAAATTTATAAAAAATCGTTTCTGCTACCATTAAGCTCAGTGTGCTCTCATTAAGCTCTTCCACATTGAACATCTATGTTAATACTTCATAAACAGAATTTAAATATTAACTGATGGTTGTCACTTTAAATTAATCTTTATAAAATGATTAATAACTTATTTTAACAGCTTTAAGATAACAAAATCTAAGTGTAACTAAAGTTTATGCCCAAAGATGAAAGAGGCATGTGATTCATAGAAAGAAGGAAAATCTGTTGTATCTGTCCAGGAAAAAAGTGACGAAAGGCTGGGATACACTACATGACTCATTAAAATTTGAACAGATTTTTAAAACACCAGGCATTGTACGCTTACAGACTTATAATAGTATTGTAAATAGTCAAAGTAAAACTGGCCATCATACACTAAACGACTGAGGATCATACAATACCAGACTTTAAATTCCTTCCGATCACAACAAACTCACACAGAAATTTGCACATAGCTGCTAGGAGACACGTGACAAATGAAAACAATGTGTTCTAAAATCGGCAGAAAATATCAATCATGTTTGTTCTCCTGTGACTGGATGGAATCAAAGTCTGAAGCTAAAAACACTATGTGATTTTCAGTCATCTCAAATGTGCAGACTGGCTCTGACCTTTGCCAACTAGTGTCAACTTCTCCTGACTGTAAATCAGTGAAAAATCAGGCCAAAACTCATGCAGTGTATTCCAGGCTTAAGAGAATATAAATAAATTGACATCCATTTAATAAGAGGCTTCATAATGAGGCTAGTTTCTGTGTTCATCCCCATGAATAAAATATTTTATTGGTTTGTTTTGTTATTATATTTTTGAATATGTGTTACTTAGCTGAACGTGGATAAGTCTAGATGTTGCAATATGTATGACTGACACTTTTGAATAACACTATGAATATACTATAACTGATCAAACTGAGTGTCTTGTTGCTTGATTTTAGTGTTCTATTTATTTAGTTAATTAGCTTGTACCTTCAAATAAAACATTTTTCAATTATTCTTTATTATTTTCCTTAAAATAAACAATAATTTTTAATAAAACATGATGTGAGGCTATCTTAATTGAAATGCTTTTGTCATTTAAAATAAAATTCAATATTATTGCGTTAGAGATTAATATTTTATTTTAACATAACTTCTGAAACCAATAACTTGTGCACTAAAAATGTCTTAATGTATATTTTTGTGAGCTTAATAGGCACATTTACCCTAACACTTGAAAAAAAAAAAAAGGATTATCTGGGATATTTGTGATATAATATATCAGAATTATGGTGAAAAACATTTAGATCAGTATACAGCTCCATTAGCTTCTGTGCTTAGAAAGCTAGAACAGCAAGCATGCAGAGTCTCTAGGGGCAAAATGAATGATCCTCTATGGAAGCTTGCTAAACTAGGCGGTGCTGTGCTGTTCACTTAAAGAGGAAGTTGGCGCTTCTGTATTCTGTGGCAAAACCTCAAGGCAAACGACAACAGCCACCACTAGCGTCTCCACCCAGATGCTAAATTCAGCACGAGGCTGACAAAGACATGCCTCGGGCTGAACAGCATCCTCCTCCTACTATTCCATACTGAGAGTCATGCTGATGCTAGCAGACACTGTTTATGCCCCAAGCATTACCAAGCCTGAAGATGATTTAACTGCATCATCCAACCAAACATAATGCTAACAAGCTATCTAGCAAAACTAGACAGACAGAGGGAAAAACAATATTGTTATGTATTGACTGATTTTTTTTTTTGTCAGAATTTCTTGTTTTTTAATATTAAACAAAAGGAGGAGTTTATGTACAGTATCAAGCAGTACAAGGCCTTTTTTCATTAAAAAAATAAAAATTAAAAATTTAAATTAAATATAAAATAAAATAAATCAAATTTTGTTTGATGTATGTTAGGTTAGATATGCAATGGCAAAATCCCTGCTTGAAAACCCAGGCCATGTGGTCACGTGGGTTAACTGGGCTCCCATCAGGCCAGGTGATTATACAGATCTCTAAATTCAGTTAGCTTCGGTTTGATTAAGTTTCACAATTTGTTTTTGTATCTGATTTTATGTGGTTCCAGGTTACTATCAAATAGCCTACATCACAATGGCTATACGTTTACACTAGGGGTTACACAGACTAGTCGAGTATTCCGAAACAATCAACTACTCGAGCGTGCATTAACCATAATGCATGCACAGTTTCCCTACAACGCAAATTATAGGATTACAATATTGCGTGTAGATGTTACTTTCTATCACTTTATCTGTTACATGTAAAATTAAAATATGTAGAAAACATGTAAAATATGCCCGAAGCCTAATACCTTATTCGAAATGGCACAGATAATGGCTTCAAAAACGAATAACAGATAAGGAACAATTCTGCCTGGATATTTGGATGAAGGCTGGCACACTCTGCTGTTTGCTAGATAACAATTGAGCCATGGGATCAGCGCAATATTATACAGAGACCTCTAAAGTCACGCAATAATGAGTGTGTAAAGTGAATGAATATAAACTTTATGAACGAAAAGAGCACAAATCAAACACCGCATTGTTGTTGCCTCTCTGTGCATCTCTCAGAAATCAGAGCTTGGCAAAACCAAATCAGTTCTCTCTCTCTCAAGAGTAGGCTAATAATCACCTTAGATGCAGATACATTTTCTATGTTTGCTTCTTTATATTTTGCTGGTTTGCGTGGCACACGCACACGCACATTTATTTAGTAAGTTTCTAAAAGACTCGCTTAGAGAATTCTGCGTAATTAAAATGTGCACCTTGAATTCATTCAGTCGTGTTCAAATGATCACTAAACGTTTGTCATGACATCTCTGCTTATATGATTAATTTATTTTTAGAAATGAATAATTATTTTACTTTAACGCAGCATATTTGTTCAGTGATGACTACGAGAAAAAAGATAGTCATAACGGTCTTATCAAGTAACTTTACAACACCTGGTTTTATCCGAAAACAGATACTAATTATTTTGTGACTGTTACAAATACAAATACTGGTTATGTAATGTCACTGAAATATTATAACAGTGAAATTCCTATTAGTAATTCCACATTGCCATAGCCTATGTTTCTCTATTCACACAACAGCGACTGAGTTCATTTATACAGCGACCACAATCGCAAACAGTACAGTCGAGATCTCATGACAGAACACAGACCGGCTAAATGATGCTTTCATTTAGATCGCTAAACTCCAGGGTGTTTGGTTTTCAGATCTTCTGCGGCAGCGCTTCCTAAATGAGGAACGAGCGTTTGCATTTTATTTTTATTAAATTATTGTGATATTATCGCTAATATTCGATAAATCGCCCAGCCCCTATATACAGTATTTCAGTCTGGTGAGTAAACAAAAAATAATAATTCCGATTTGAAGCTTGTGACACATAAACGCGCAAATCAACCGAATCACTTTATTTAGCGTTCATGTAAACACTACATTCAGTTTCATCAATCGGAAAGAATTCAGTTCAACTGAACCAAAAATGATGCATGTAAACAAAGCCAGTGGCAAAGAGAAGACCAAATTACAATTGTTGTTATTATTACTATTACTAAGGATTTACTGTTTCAATCATTAAAATCAAATGATAAATGAAAAAAAAAATCAATCAGTCAATCAATCGGTCAGGCAATCGGTTGGTCGGTCGGTCAATTAATCGATCAATCAAGCAATCAATCAAGCAATCAATCAGAGAGATTAAATTTTATTTGAGACCTATCAATCCACCAAACCAGTTATGACCACATAACAACCTTAAATAATTGATCCACTAGAACTCATCAAAACTTTTTTTTAACCACAAATACTGAGTCACTAATTTCAAAGACCCCAGTGTCAAAATTTATTCAACTATTGGTGCTTTAAACATATAATGAATGACAATAAGTTGGTTATTTTCTATTTAAATTTTTGAGCTAATTGACGACTACGGCACCACTTTTGACTGAATTTTTTTCAGAGATTTTTTGTGTGTACAATTTATAAATCTGCCACAATGCAGAAAAAAGTACACAGCAATGATGGGGTGAAACTCTAAAACATCAAGGTTGTTAAAAAAAAACATAAGATTGCAAACACAGGCATACACACACTTACATAAACACACACCTATGAACTGGTGTGACTGTAACACAGCAAATATGTAAAATAAATAACAATAATTCAACTACAATGCAGTAAAGAAGTGGACAGCAATGAAGGGGTTACACTTTAAAACACTGTGAAATGGTGTGTATGTAAAATAGAAAATATGTACACACACACACATACACACACACACTCACAGACACACACACACACACACACATATACACAATTATAGCTACACACTCAAATTAATTGGTATGGGTATACCCATATAGCCAAAACAAGTCAGAAAACTAAAATCAGATCAGACCCAGAAGAATTAAGCTCTGATAAAACATTACTGTACATTTTTGTTACATTTTTAAAGAATTTTAATGTTTTGTGTAACAAAATGCTTTCTCTGTGTTCAAGTTTGACTGTAGTAATAATAATTTAAAAACTGACGCTTAAAATCTACATTTTAAAAAAAATAATAATAATAATCTAAACCTTTACAAAAACTTGTCTTTGAGAATGTCCAAATATGTACATATCTAAACCCACAACTTAATAAAAATAAGTATTTATGTCTAAAAACAAGAAATAATTTATAGGCCCTTTTATAAAGAGCTATATATGAATCTATGGACTAAACCATGGAATTGCAGTTGTTTTCTTATTTTACTCCCACTAAATGGCCAATAAATCTGTCATAAATATTTTATAAATATTAGTTTGTACCATGAAATTATCTCAAAATACAAACGAAAAAAAATAATAAATATTATAGAACAAAAATATGTTACATTGATTTTATTTGGGGGGGGGTGTAAATTGTAGGTGTCCGGTCACAAGTGTGACCCACCAAATGAGGAGCATGTTTAGTTCAAAAGCAGCAATTTGCTCAGTGATAAAAGGTAAAACAAAACTGGTAACGGGAACAGCAGATGAAAACTTAAGAATATTAATTTTGCGCTCAGCAGGTGTCAAAACTAAATGTCAGTCTTGCTTTCCCTGGTGCCAATATCAGCAGTGTTTACAGTGTTTTGTATTCTGATGATGACTGTGATGTTTAAGCCCTTGACTTCAGTCTTCAGCTCTCCATAAGCCTCTCAAAAAAGAGCACATCCAAAGCTGCAGAGATAATTCTCAAAACACTCCAAATGCACTTACTCAAATCAGCATATCTGACTGATTCTTAATCCTTTCAGTAAACAATTTTTACTGTTTTTCTAACGAAAAACTTTGCAATTGTAAAACTCATTCCTCAACACTACCATACCAAAGCAACAACTCGAATGAGTCTGCATGGATATAATCAAATAAAAATCTTTGCTTACAACTATCTGTCTGGCTCATGGGGTGGCAGTGATAATCACACACACACACACACACAGATACATGGGAAGTCACAGCTGTTTGGCTAACAATACCACTGCAGGATGTATGTCACACAAGTATTTCAATGCCAACCCCTCCTGCTATCCCAGCCTTAGTAACAGCAGCGTTGCATTTACATCCTGATCCCTCTCTATGCACTAACCTCACCCTCTATCCTGGCTGTCCATCACAAACACACTTCCCACACACAAAAGTATACGGTGACAAAATATTAATTTCAAGGTAAACAATTATTTTATATTCAAATGAATATGTGAAGCAAAGCATTTGTAAACATTTCAAACCCAGCTGAGCATTATATGCATTAAGTAGATAGAGATAAACATGTCTGACTTTGTCTGTCTGTCTCTTTAATGTGCTGGCGAGGCATCTGAAGCTTACATGACTCTCAAAGCTTTAACCTCTAGCATGACATCTGGTATTTCTGCAGATGATAGCTTTATGAGATCGTGGATCTAATTTGAGTGCTGACAGAATGACAGAAATGGGTACTGTGGATGAGGAGACCTTTCACCATCTGACGTGTATTTGCGCTGATGTCTTATCACCAGCAGGACTCAAGGTAACCACTTAATCATCTCCATTCAACACCACTGACAAATATCAGTTCTGTGAGACCTAGAAGAAATACACCATGTTTCTCTTGATAACCAGTGTTTTTTTTTTTTTTTTTTTTTTTTCATCACAACACGATAAACTCAAAAGTATAAATTCATTAAACTACTTTTGGACAAACATTAAATATATCATTTCAAAGTATGGGTCAGAATTGTCGACTACTAGTACTAAATGAGTTATCCAACAACTAATGTAACTAGTTTACACTCACAAGCCACTAGTACCACCACATCCCAAATGTGCTCTATTGGATTGAAGTCTGATGAATGTGGAGGCCATTTGAGTGTAGTGAACTCGAGGTCATGTTCAAGAAACTAGTTTGAGCTTATTTGAGCTTTATGACATGCCGTATTATCCCGCTGGAAGTATCCACTACTGTGATCACTCAGGGATGGACATAGTCAGCAAATACTCAGGTAGGCTGTGGTGTTTAAACGATGCTCATTTGGTACTATGAGGCCCAAAGTATAACAAGAAAATATCCACCACACCATTACTACACCACCACCAGCCTGAACCGTTGACACAAGGCAGGATGAATCCATGCTTGCATGTTGTTTACGCCAAATACCATCCAAATACAGCAGCAGAAATCGAGACTCATCAGACCAGTGAAACTTATTCCAGTCTTCTATCGTTCAATTTTGGTGAGCCCATGCGAACTGGAGCCTCGGTTTCCTGTTCTCTCCTGCCGTAGCCCATCTGCTTCAAGTGTTGATATGTGGTGTATTGAGAGATGCTCTTCTGCATAACTCAGTTGTAACAAGTGGTTATTTGAATAATTCCTTATATATTATATATTATAAATATTCCTTTCTATCAGCTCGAACCAGTCTGGTCATTCTTCTTTGACCTCTGGCATGAACAAAGCATTTTCGCCCAGAGAATTGTCGGTCAATGGATATTTTCTCTTTTTCAGACCATTCTCTGTAAACGAGATGGCTGTGCGTGAAAATACCAGTAGATCAGCAGCTTCTGAAATAGTGCCCGTCTGGCACCAACAACCATGCCACGTTCAAAGTCACTTAAATCACCTTTCTTCCCCATTCTGATGCTCGGTTTGACCATGTATACATGCCTAAATGCTTGGCTGTGATTGGCTGATTAGATATTTGCGTTAATGAGCAGGTGAACTGGTTTACCTAATAAAGTGTCCAGCAAGTGGTTTAACTAGGTTTTTTTGTTTTGTTTTGTTTTTATTTTATTATTTTTTGTATTCATTCATTTTTGTTCTCTTTTGTAGTGATACCTTAAAGGGGATGAATACACAAAATATTACAGTAACAAGTTATGATGAACACAACAATACTGAACAAACAAAAAAAATAAGGTTAGGTTTTAGACAACCAACAACTAGTCAATAAAAGAAAAGAAAAGAACTTAAAATACATTTGAATAAAATAGAGGTGCTCTGATTAATCGGCTAGCGATCACAATCGGCCAATAATCGCTTTGGGATGATTGATTGGCAGTCTCTAAAAAGTCTGATCTCATAAACCGATCTCAAGCTGATGACGTGCCTGCCGTCAGAGGTTTGGCTTGACTTGCAGTGGCGCCGTCTCAGTTTCTGTCTGGCGTGAGTGAAATAATTATAATGCTGAAGGTGAGGTACAATTCATATTTCTTCGTTAAATAACTTATAAAGTAATTTGAACAAGTTTCTGTGAGACATAATTTCACAAAAAGTGTGAGTGGATCCAGTGGTGGCTCGTCGGGGGAGGCAGGGGAGGCACAGCTTCCCCAAAATTTTGAGGTGAAAATGGGAGGAGGACGATTTAATATTAATAAAATTCACAATTCATTTCAGTTCATATCTCAGAATGTGTATTTTTTGTTTGTAAATTCACAGCTGTAATACCATAACATGTTACTGTAGTCGGAAAGCGCCGCTTTTCTAACGCGAATTTGCTGAATCTGCTGATGTAATTACAACCGCTAAGTGATAGAGAAGGGGAGGAGGAGACTGGGGAGAGTTGAGCTCTCGTGCTTCCGATGGTAAAGAAAAAAATATGCCAATCATCATCGAGTATTCACTTTGGTATATCAACTGGTATATCAACCAATCATCATAGAGACGTAAATTATGTGATATTATTTTGAACGTCTCCCGCTGCACTGATAATGTACCAAGTAGTTATGAGTAACGATATTAAATATTTGATCGCCAACAGATTTACCAAGCTGTCATTCAAACAGTATGTATACAAATTAAAAATGAAGGGAGAACATGCCTAAGCTGGATGACGTTACAGCAGTCGGCTCTTTTAACACAGACTCTTAAGAAGCGATGGATGTTTGCTTCAAATGATAGGCTGGTAAGTGAAATTACATTATTTTGCTGTATGTGTGTCGTTTTCTGACTAAAAGCAACCTAAAAGCCATTTTAAAATGGATAAATAATAATAATAATAATAAATATAGCTGCAAGCAGCAATTATGGGGCCAAGCACTACAGAAGCAAGCCTCAGACCAACTGCAGGAATGAGTAATTAAAACCGTTTTAAGATTATTTTAGTCAAAGTGGCTAAAAAGTCATAAATACAACCATTAGTAATATGATTTCTTGGCTTATCACTTTTGAGCAATAGGTGGTGCTGTTACCAAATTAATGTGTCATGGTCAGTGTGAGGTGACAATGGCACATACAAAATTTGGTGTCAATATGTCAAATATTGAGATACAGCCTCAGATGCAGTTTGGCACTATGCCTAAAATTTGTAGTGGCGCTGTACAAAAACGGTTTCGTTAATTGACACAAAATCCATAACTTTTTGTCACCACAGTCTGAATATCATCCAACTCGATTTTGGTGAAAAACTAACCAACGGTTGATGAGAAGAATTAAATTAAATAAAAAAAGTAGGTTTTCAATAAATCAAAATGGCGGACAGGAAGTTCGGTTGACTATGGTAAAATTGGTATCTATGCTGTTGGCATGACCCATGGAATATTTTCATACCAGTTTCATTATAATAGCCTAATGCAATCAAAAGTTTTTAGCATTTTTGGAAATTTAATAATTAATGGTTAATGAATGGTTTATTACTCTTGACCAACAAGTGGCGCTGTTACCAAATGAATCAACATCAGTCCCATTACAATAGGCTAATGTAAGCAAAAGTTATTAGCATTTTTATAAATTTCATTATAACTTTTGACCACAATATGCATTTTTCATATCTCCTGACCACTAGGTGGCACAGTGCCGAAATGCTGCAGGTAGTCTCAGGTCATGCTTGTTATAACATACACCAAGTTTGGTCTCAATATGCCTAATCATTGTGGAGATATAGCCTCACATGCATTTTTGCGTGCTTTTCGTAGAATTCTTTTGCATGTTATTCAAGAACGGTTTGACGAATCAACTTGAATTCCATAACTTTTTGCCAGGATGGTCTGAAGATAATCTGGTTAAATTTTCGAGACAATCGGTGCAACGGCCTTGGATGAGTTCGAAAAAGTAGGTTTTACGAACAATTAAAAACAGTGAAAAAACTAAACCTTGCGATTGGAGTTCATTCAACTCTGCATGAGCCAAGGATTCAGATGAAAAAAAGAATTTTACGGCTTACGGTTCAAAAGTTATTAGCATAAACATGAGTGCAACTTTGAAAAAGTGGTGGCGCTAGAGAGTTTGAGTTAGAGACTCCTGATCAAAAATCCTGATTGGAGCACCCCTAGAATAAAACAGGACCTTTAAGATTTAGACAAACAACAGGCCAGTGAATCTTGAAAATCTGCAGTCTAATCACAATGTAATATTCATTTAGCCAATATTTAGTGGAACATCACTACTTGCAGTTACCTTTGATTTTATCAGTGTTGTGGGTTTCTTTTGAGTAACCACTAATAATAAATGACATCATTTTTACAGTCCTGCTTTTGCTGGGTGCTCACAACATTAGAGAATAGAAATTCCTGTAACAATGACAAAATTAATCCAGGAAATTAGAAAAGTCTATGTCATCAGCACTCTCATGGCATGTGGGAATGAATGAGAATACATGCACTAAAATAAAGTGCTTTAATGAATGCAGTGCACTCAAGTCATCAATAATTTAGCCCTTCAATTCTGTCCCTGTGGAAAGGACTGCAGTCATGTTAGGTAAGAGGCTGAAAATAGCACGCTACCGTCTTGTTGCCAAAATGAGCGCGTGCCTCAAAAACAAATCTTGAGATACTCACTGAAATTAAGGAAAAGGGGGAGAAAATGATTGGGAAGAAATGGCTGTTCTATAATTCACTTTATTGACAGTGTGTCAGGCACATGTAAACCGTACCCACTTTATTCTAGCCAAACTGACAAATAATGAGCACTTACAAGACACTAAAATAGCAGTGCATTAAACATTCTGTCTGGAGATTCGCCAGGACATGGAAGCAATCAAACATTAAACAAAATTAAGGAGACTTGCAAATTTTGAGTAGATGAAAAATATAGGTATTTGTTGGTTTAATATTGCAGACCATCAAATTAGCTCTAGCACGCAAACTAACAACATTTAATCAAAGACACATTTTAAGTAAGACATCTCATCAATTCAATTTAACAATATCTTGAAAAGAGAAAACACAACATTAAAGTCACTTTGTAAACATTTTCAGTCTAATAGACAGCTAGCTAAGCTGGCCAGCTCCAAGCTGATTAGCTGGCTTAATGCAACTTATAAGCAAGGCCACAAGTTTTGTTTTTTATCAGTCCACCTAGAAACAGTAAAGAAGGTACTACTTAAGGTAGGACATGCAAGCCTTACAAGTATCAATAAAACTAGATCTAAAAGTAGGCCTAAACAGTTAAAGTACAAATAAAAATGTTTCTGTATGTATAGGCTCTTAGGTTTGATATTTACTTTTCCATATCAGATGAATGAGAAAAGACACATCCTAATACATTTACATAGTCAAATGAGTTTAAAAAAAGATAACAACTGCCATAATGTAGCCATGTCAGCTTTGACATGCTTTCTAGGTTTCTCTGCATTAGGACTTCCTCACATTTAGCTGTCTAAATACTTCACAATATGTCCACTTCCCATAAAAAAAATAATAATAATAATCTAAGAAACACTTAATTGCCTTATATTTTGGGTTCATTCATTTCAGTGGTGGACAAAGTACACAAATCCAGTACTTGAGTAAAAGCACAGATACGTATAATAAAATATTACTCCAGTAAAAGTAAAAGTAGGTCCCCAGAGGGATTGACTTGTTACTTTCATCACATTCTTTCTTCTTTCCGTCAGATGTAATCGATCTAGGTGGTTGAATAAAAATATTTGGACTTTATATCTAAAAATTACCTCAACTTAGCACCAGGAAGCTTGTTAGCTAGACAGTTAGCATCAGCTAACAATATTTACTTATTTTCAGTATGGTTATGAATAAAAATTCATATCTGTCTACTCGGCTAGTTAATCCAAACAATGTAAAAAATTATAATGTTGATAAACAATATAAAATCAGACGTCACATAGGGCTAAATGCGTAGCATTTTAATAAAACTTAACGTTACGGCAATAAAACGTTAACCTTTTTTACCTCGCACTAAACGGTTCATTTGAGTCAGCGAGTTATCGTCTCGATAACAGCTGCAATCGGATCATTCTATTTTGTGAATGAATGGTTTGGTGCGATATGTTTTATGAAATGTAGTGAAGTAAAAAGTACGATCTTATGCTTTGGAATGTAATGAAGTAAAAGTAAAAGTTACTCAAAATAATACTACTCCAGTAAAGTACAGATACTTGAAAAATGTATTTAAGTACAGTAACGAAGTAAAGCTACTCCGTTACTGTCCACCACTGATTTATTCTGCCTCCCTTTTGCCAGTTGCATTTTCACTTCAATTAACATCAAATGTCATTCACAAACACTTTTATGTTCATTATATGATGCATCTCTGATTGAAATTGGATATCCAATAAGAAAAAAACTAACACACACACACACACACACACACAAAAAATAAAAAAATAAAATAAAAAAAAAATAAGTAGGGGAGGTTTTAATCCATTGGAAATAAGTTGGATCATAAAAAAATACATGTTACATACACACCATCCTTGATGAGTTTATTTTCTGAAGGTGACTGTTTTATTTAGTTTCAGTATAGTTTGCACCTAATGAATTAAGCATAATGAGACCAGAAATGTTTATTAAGAAAGTAAACTACCGGTCAAAAATAAAGGATCAGTAAGTTTTTTTTTTTTTTTTTTTTAGAATACTTATATTCAGTAATGATGCATTAAATTTATTCTGAATAAGAAACGGTTCTCAGTTCCCAACCCTATTCATCAATTCTTTCATTGTTTTTTTTTTTTTTACATTTTAACTGAACTGTATCATAAATTTGTCCTATGGTGTGACATAACAAAACTTAAGAAAAAAAAAAAAACTTCTTAATAATATATAAATAGCATGAGAGAGATGCATCTTCTTTGTCCGACACTTATTTTCATATAGTGTTATTTATTTAATATGAAATTATAATTAACATCATTTTTTTCCCCATGACTTGTTGGACTATTTCAGGATAAACTTTGCTGTCATCCTTTCAAAACTCCTGAAAATTATACCAATTTAAGATGAGTGATGATTATATATTCCCTGTTGCAATAATCAACCTTTATAAAAGATATTTTGAAATAAAAACAAATCTGTGGTCCTTTTATGTGTGTCACACCATAGGACATTACGTCACACTAAAGGACAGAAATGGTAATTATTAAATTATTTCTATTTAATTTTGAACATGTCAAAGGAGAAAGAAAGTTTAATTTTGATATAAACAATATCAACATGTATTTTAAACAAAACAAAAAAATAATTTTCATCAACAAAAGTCAGTCTCTCAGTCAATCAGTATTTTACTGAAACTCTTCTAGCCCCCCTGCTGCATGTGTGGCACAGCTAAATATGATTGATATTCAAACTATATTCATTAAAATGTGAATGATTGTTTTTAAACTATATGGCTACTCTTTTTAAAGCATCATTTTAATTCTATTTACTTTCTGCATCATTCTCTTAGGATCTCCTCCCTTCTGGTGGATCCCTGTTAATTTTCTGTCTATATTTCCATGTCCTCTCTCTTCCAGTAATTTTTCTCCCTCAATTATTTCTGTTTCAAAAACCAAGTATCACATTTTATACTTATTTTCATGACACTTTATAACAGTACAAGTTTTCTGCAAAAACATCAGAAAATAGTTTAATTAATGTAATTACTGCATTTAAAAGAATAAAAATGAGTTAAATAAATATTATTTAATTATTTTTAAATGCTTTTTAAAAAGACCTTGTCCTCTGGTGTGACATCTTTGTCCTGTGGTGTGACAGTACAGGCGTCACACCGGAGGACATTTTCTGTCACACCAGAGGACGTTTCAGTCTTTTTCTGTCAATAAATGACCTTGCTATTCCAAGCTAACCTGTCAATAGCGGTTAGCAAGACACATTTGCACAATTTTCCATGATAATGAAGTTTAACATGCAGTTTTTAATTAAAATATATAATTTATGGGTGTCACACCAAAGGACAAAAAAAGTAACACTTTTGTAGTGGTTCCAAAAAAGTTAAATATTTGAACAATTCTGAGACAAAAATTGACCGTGTGCACATGTCATGGGCTTCACAGGAGGCTTCAGTAACATGATCATGAATGGGGTCCTTCAACTAATTAAACATTTTTCTGGAATTGGCTGATTTAAAATCAGGATATGGTGTCACACACATGCTTTTCAGAGACAAAATGTATCAAGTTCCTACACTTTCAGAAATATATGGATGGAAAAAAAAAAGATTGCCATTTACTAAAACAGACACTTATACAATTATGCCGGAGGTATTTATTAACGTTTTTCATGTTAATTTATAAAAGTTGTAATTTACTGAACCGTTCTTGAGACAGTCACACAATAGGACAATTTTGAGATTTTTTGTTTGGATATTAAAGATGTATGATATCTATTAAGATTTTATATTTTATGGTAAATGTTGGATGTAGGAATGTTTAATGTTTTATTGTTTTTTGAATTTTGAATATATTAATTATATTGATTTTTCATTTGTGGGACAGTGAAAATGCCATGTCACGTCAACAACCCATATACTGATTTATTCATTAATGTACAATGTTTTATTTTTTAAAACAAATCATAAGCTCTAAAAGATTTTCTGAATGTTTACAGCTCTTTTGCTTTAGACCATCTACAAATTTTAAACCTTAAAATAAAATTTTAGGGTTAACACTGCATCTTTCTGGGGGGAAAAATGCAGATCAATCAATTAAAAAAAAATGCAGCCATTGATATATAGTTTATTTAGACTACAGTTATTTTCAAAGCTTCAATGTACTTCAAAAAACCTTCATTGTTATTTAATTCTAACATATAAGTTCTTGTTAAAAACTAACCAAAAAAATAAATAAAAAATTGCTTATAATTTCTGCACAGGAGAGACTTGGTGTTGTTTCCAAACAAAAGGAAATATATCGGTATTGGTATCGGCCAAAATGAGTTGAAAAATATCTGCATATCGGATATCGGCAAAAATCCAATATTGTGCATCCCTAGTAATTTTAATTGACAATATTACTGTTTTTGCTGTATTTTTTAACCAAATAAATGCAGCCTTGGTGAAAAGTAAAGGACAGAATGTGCTTTCCTATTAGACAACAATGGGCGTCACTGTGTTTTAATCCAGGGAGTGGGCTTCTTTCTTTCATCAGTCACACACATGATAGAAGCTGTTGGCTTTCATGACAATGCGGCTCCGACATGGCTGGAGGATTCAGTCCCGTTCTGGAATGCTATGACGAGCATGTGGTGTGGGATGACACAGACATGAGAGAGATGTTGAGTTGCATGGTTGCCTGGGTGATAGAGAAGACCATCTGCCAAACCATGGCCACACACATACTACTACTGATTATTAGGGAATAAGGTTAGCAAGATCCTTCTGACAAGGTTATTAGTGCAGAATGATGTCACGCTATCAAGCAAGATAAACATTACAAGAAGCAAAAATAAGATGTTTATTGTCAGTGAGGTGGTTCTTCCTAAACATGTTCTTTTAAAGGAACGGAGGTTGGCCCAGGGAGGGATATTTCCTCAGAATTTAACAAATGCTTCACTATTCTAAACTTCTTTGAGAAGAATCTGAAATATTCCAAAGCCCCAATTTTGAGACCATATTTCAATAATATTGATACGACCTGCTTTTTTAGACACGGTCAATGATGTTTACGAGTCAAACTACAACACTGAGATAAAGGACTGAAGGATTCAGTGGAAAACCCAACACATTTACATACTGGACTCAAAGACAAGGTAGCAGACCAAAACTAAAAAAAACTAATCAAACAAAAATCCTCTGTGATGCAGACAAAATTCATAAAGGCTCTCAGCTCTCAACAAAGAAACATATTTCCTGCTGTTTAAGCCATAATGAATCAGCTGTCCTCTGTAGTTATAGCAAAGAATTTCCAACGTACAGGTTCCACAGAACAGATGTTTTAACATATGAGAGGTGAAAATAACAATCATCTCTATTATTGCTCATACTTTGGCTATGGTGTTTGTTCAGAATTGTTGTGTATCTTTTGTGCTACAGACTAGTGCTGCCACGAACACTTTGAAATCCCCAGCAACCATCATGACGACCATTCAAAATCCAGTAGCACTGTGCTGGCAAGTTCACTTTCAGCAATCACCACTCACATTTTCTACGGAAAACATAGAATCTAGTTGCTGTAGCCTTCATGCCAAAATAAATAAATTAATAAAAATATAGATGAAATCATTTGTTAGAGGTCAAATAAAAGTAAAAGTTCAAACAAATATGCCATGCACATTAAATAAGCAACCCACATAAGTTGCTCTCAGCTTAGGGTGTGTGAAATCCCCCTCTCTCCATCACACACATACCAGCAAACACACAGGGGTCTGTTTCTTTCCAGCATGTAGTACTGGCAGGGGCTGCAGACAGACCAGAACACAGCTGTGAAGTCTGGACTGCTTCCACGAAGCACTCATCACTGCCACACCGCCTGCCACCCTGACGGACCTCCAGAACTGTGCATCTGAAAGAGATGTGGGAGTAATCCACAGGTTTTTCATGGTGCACTGCCTTCTTGCTAATGCTTAAAAGGGGTCATATGACGTTGCTAAAAAGAACATTATTTTGTGTATTTTTTGTTTTGTAATGTGTTTATTGTGTTTTTGGTTTAATTAAATATTTATTTTCAGTATACTGTACATTATTTGTTGCTTCTCTATGCCCCTCCTTTCTGAAATGCATTGATTTTTACAAAGCTCATCATTCTGTAAAGTGAGGTGTGCACTGATAGGCCAGCTATCCAGTGCTTGTGATTGGCTGAATGCCTCAAGCGTGTGACAGAAATCTTACGCCCCTTACCATACTGTGACCCGGCACAACGAGACAAAACCAATAAAACCCATTGCAAACGAGGCATTTGTTGCATCCAGTGGGGACATAATTACTGATTATAATGACTTATACTGTCTTTTAGTGTTGTTTTTGGCAGCCTGTTTTAATTTTAGTTTTAGTCTAGTCTTTATGTGAAGCTGTCATTTTAGTTTTTATTAGTTTTTGTCACAGTTATACTCTTTTTAGTCTAGTCTAGTTTTAGTCAATGAAAATGGTATTTTAGTCTCTTTTTAGCAATGCCATTCTATTTAACCCAGTCAATCTAGTACAAGTACCTAGAAGTATAGACGAAACTAAAATTTTATTTTAGCCAAACCCATTTCAAACAAGGTTATCTTATTAAATTATTGTTACCTTATAGACTTAAGAATACATCCATTCCAGACACGGAAGATGCTCTGATTTGAATTTACAACATTTATTTTACCAAACAAACATGTAAGAAGTACACACACATGCATTTAAATAAGATATATAACAAAATAAATAAATACAAAATTCTGCAAATTTTTCTCCCAAAAACAAACACGGCTGGCCGGCCATCGGTCCCTTTCTCTGTGTCAAGGCTGATTTATACTCGACGTGTCCGCAATTTCGCTTGGGTGAGCTTGGAAAATATTACATCATCGCGGTGTTGCCGTAAGTTCACTTTGAGTGCACGCAAACTAATTTTGCATGGTGGAATGTACAGCATTTTTTGGAACTTTACGCATAGCTCCGCATCCGAACATGCATGAGTTCAGGGCGATTCTAGCCGAACATGCATGTCTGTGTTGGGGTTTGTGTGAAACAGAAGTGGTTTAATGTGAAGTTCAAACTCCATCGGGTGCTTTTTTTTTTTTAAGTTTGCATAGGTTGTCCAAGGCTTCTTATTTGAGGTATGTTTTATTTTTATTGTATAAAATAGAATTAGAATTCTTTTAGATATTAATTATACACTATGTGCTTAAAGTTGTCTTGTGTTAAACAACCAATAGTTTAAGATTGTTTTAAGTTTGTACATAAAGAAATTATTAATTCATCACAAGACTTGTACTGGCCATACTGGCAAATGACTTCTCACCGGTGATTCCCGACGGTTTTAGAGGACAATTACTCCTCATCGCTAACCTGTCATTTCAAATAGTACAACGGCGAACGCGACAAGTATAAAAGCCTCGTCCGTTTGGGAAGGTGCGCTCGCATTCAGCAGACCCAGGCGAAAGTGTAAATCCCGCTTAACTTTGTTTGTTGTCGTCTTCTAAATAATGCCGCGAGTGGGGCTTGAGGAAGTGACGTCGGTTGCGTCTGCACAGAAACAGAAATACTGCTAAATAATAATAACGCGACTAAACGAGACGAAAAAACTTTATAACATTTCGTTTCGTCTCATTTTGGTCAACGAAAATGAAGAGACATTTTAGCATAGTTTTTATTTTGTTAACCACATTGTCTCTTTTTTATTCGTCAATAATACTGCATTATACATTTAATTATAGTCATCGATACATGACCAGCATTTACTTTGCGTCTTGTCTCGTCTTCGTCACATGATAAAGGTTCGTTGACGATAATATTTAGTCATAATTTTCATTGACGAAAGCAACACTACTGTCTTGGTTGATGATTATCTTAAAGTTTTTGTCGATTACATTTTAAACGATTAATTAAACTGTTAATGTTTTACGCCTTCATTTGATTACAAAAATCAAAAGAGATTACAGAATTTGTAAAAAAAAAAAAATCATAGGCCCTATTATTGTAAAAAAAGTTATAAATAATAATTATCAAATTGTTAAAGTTTAATGAATGCAATTGATTAGATAAAAAAAAAAAAGTTATAAATAATAATAATGCTATTTGATTATTAACATTTTTTTATGTTTTGTGAAAAATATAATTTTTATAAATTTGTCAATACAGTTTGTGTTAAATTGAATAAGTTTTAAGTTTTTAATTAATTAGACATGCTTTCTGATTAATTTTTTTTTTTTTTTTACCTTTAAATTATGAATTTTCCTTCATAACTTTTACGTTCTGGCCTAAATGATGCACATGAAGTGTTCCATGGCTTTTACAAGATTGTGGGATGAGCGGATGCCTTTAGAGCCAATATTTATATGACCTGTTAAATTCTGTGGTTTTCTAATGTACACTTAGAGGTCAAACTGCTGATTCACTGCTGGGGGATTTCATTCAGGCTGATTTACTCATGATCTGTCAAGGCACAACCATGATTTTAGCACAAAGCATAGGTCAAAGGGTATGAAGACATGCAGTTAAGCCAAAATGACTGACTGGATTCATTCAGATTAAATCGAAGGCCAAGAAAACAACTGTCCAAATAAAGGCCTGAGTTTTCATTTTTAAGTATTTTCTGAGAACTTAAAATACATGCAAGAATGTCCAATACAATACAAACCCGTTTCCCAAAAAGTTGGGACACTGTACAAATTGTGAATAAAAACATAATTCAATGATGTGGAAGTTTCAAATTTCAATATTTTATTCAGAATACAACATAGATGACATATCAAATGTTTAAACTGAGAAAATGTATTTTTTTAAGGGAAAGATAAGTTGATTTTAAATTTCATGGCATCAACACATCTCAAAAAAGTTGGGACAAGGCCATGTTTACCACTGTGTGGCATCCCCTCTTCTTTTTTATAACAATCTGTAAACGTCTGGGGACTGAGGAGACAAGTTGCTCAAGTTTAGGAATAGGAATGTTGTCCCATTCTTGTCTAATACAGGCTTCTAGCTGCTCAACTGTCTTAGGTCTTCTTTGTCGCATCTTCCACTTTATGATGCGCCAAATGTTTTCTATGAGTGAAAGATCTGGACTGCAGGCTGGCTATTTCAGTACCCCCCCTCACAGTTGTCATGAAGGGCAAAATTAGCTATATAGACCAAAACCACTTTTTGTACCAGGCTGTAAACATTTTTTTTTCTGCTATAAAGTTGGGCATTTTAACATTGGGAGTCTATGGGACTGACTCCCTTCTAGAGCCAGCCTCTAGCCGTCAGTCGATGAATTGCAGTTTTAGTCACTTCCGTGTTGGTTTCACGAGAGACCGGAAGGTTGCCGCTTGGCACATACACATAAGGAAAGAGAGAGCACGAGTGTGTCTCACACATACACACAGTCTTTCTCCACTGTCACTCAAACAGTGGCAAAGACACCTGAGAGCCAGCAGTTTCTTTGTTTTTTAAATGTTGTGATTCTGAACAGATGTAAACAATGGAAGAAGGCTTACAAGTATAGACGTGATACCAGCTAAATTGAATTATTGTACTAAATCACAGAAACATAGAACTTTAGTCTGCTATTCCTCGCTCTGTGAAATAACGTGAGGGAAGAAACTAGTTGATGTTAGCTAGTAAATTGAATTGTATTGTTGTACTAAATTGCAGAAACATAGATATGATCTAGGGCCCTATGAAATCGTGTTTTTTTTTTTTTTTTCAGTTAAAATTTTTCTGGATTGTTTTTTTCCATTTTAATTTTTCTCGATTCCTTTTTAACAGTTTAATTAAAATGTATTAATCAAAAAGCATGTCTAATTAATAAAAATCATGAAACTTATAAATTTTCACATCAGTTTATTAAAAGTTTAACAAAAATTACGTTTAGGGGTCTATGAAATGTTTTATTTTTTCCTCACCATATTTTTTATTGTTACCAAATTCTGTGTTTCAGCATGTCTAATTATTTGAATGCATAAAACATCTTAATTTATTAATTTCTTTCTTAAAGTAGCCTTGTGATTTGTCTTCAAATCAAACCAGACTTTTATTTTGAGGGGTTACTGTGAATACCTTTACAGTTCTGTGTATGTGATATGATGCTAGTTTTACTCAAATCAAATGGTCAAATGCTCATGAAGTGACTCTCAGAGCAGTTCTGGAGATGTTCTTCATGTCTTTACTTCCTCATTTGGTGAGGGCAGACGCTGAAATCACCGCGAGCGTCAGGCGCACTTCAGTGTGTAAATGAAATTGCGTGTCTGCGCCATTCATTAACAGAGACACACAGAACATGCAGGATCCATATTTAAATTGACTTTTGTGGCTTAATATGTACAGATACTAGTCCATATCATGATTTGATTATTTTATTAAAAATTTGACAAATTCCGTAACATTCTGCGTTAAAGGAACACTCCACCGTTTTTTGAAATAGGGCTTATTCACATTATTTCCTACATTTAGATAGGTGGGCAAATGCATTTTTGTGTCAGTGCATGCATTGTTTTAGTTTGACTGGGTCGGCGTTAGCTTAGCTTAGCACAATGAATGGAATCCTTTGTTGCCAGCTAGCATGGCCTGAGTAAAAGTGATAAAAATTGTAAAAAAAACCCACCTAATTACTTCTTGTGGCCTGCGTATTCACAACGAGTACAAATAGCGATCCAGATTAACACTAGGCGATTTCCTAGGCAGATATTGACTTGGGACTATATTATGGGGGAAGCACAGGCGAAGCACTGCTGCTTAGGCGAAGCACTGCTACTTCGGCGCAGAGATATCACGCAACACATGAAATCCCACGACTTCCGTCAACGTACCGGCGTGCAACGCGTCAAAAAAACAGAAGAAGAAGAAGAAGAACATACCGGCGTGACCTGCACCGAGTGTCTTCGGCTTCGTCATGTGTTGCGTGATATCTCTGCGCCGAAGTAGCAGTGCTTCGCCTAAGCAGCAGTGCTTCGCCTGTGCTTCCCCATAATATAGTCCCAAGTCAATATCTGCCTAGGAAATCGCCTAGTGTTAATCTGGATCGCTATTTGTACTCGTTGTGAATACGCAGGCCACAAGTAGTAATTAGGTGGGGTTTTTTTTAATTTTTTGATCACTTTTACTCAGGCCATGCTAGCTGGCAACAAATGATTCCATTCATTGTGCTAAGCTAAGCTAACGCCGACCCAGTCAAACTAAAACAATGCATGCACTGACACAACAATGCATTTGCCCACCTATCTAAATGTAGGAAATAATGTGAATAAGCCCTATTTCAAAAAACGGTGGAGTGTTCCTTTAAAATTTTGATGAATTGAGTAACATTCTGCGTTAAACTGTGAATTCCGTTTTATGTCTGGATTCTGCATTGCTGAAATCATAGGGCCCTACTATGATCCTTTAGAATCATTTCTTATTAGAGCCCGAACTATATATCGTTTAGCCATTATTATTGGCCGATATGAGCCTGTCACCGATGTATCGGTGTCAGCAATGAATTCTTTTTTTTTTTTTTTTTTTTTTTTACAGAACATATAAGGCAGATTAAATACTTCTGAATGGTGTAATGGCTTAGTTTGTCCAGCAGAGCGCACTCCATTGCTAGCGGTGACCCAGGTCACTGTAGTGTAGAGATGCGCAGATGAGCTCAAACTTAACCCACTGCTTCAAATTATCCACCCGCACCTATATTTGATCGTCACATCACAATGATCCTAATTCTTAGTTTTGCATGATGATATGATTAATGGAAGATTAATTTTTTAACAGCAGATTCAGTGACGTTAGAGACTAGAGCTGATCTGCGCATCACGGCACGCTTCGGCGGCGCATTAAAGCCTATGTTACAGCCACCAGAGCTGATCGCGGCCACTCAGAGGTGTTTATACCGGCCGTGCCGCAGCCCAGAACTCATGCTTATCACATTGGTCACATCCACTGATCTATGTATGACTGATCGCTCATCGCGTTCTAAACTGCCAACAGGCACTGAAGCCACAGGAAGTGTTCGATCCGCCATCTTACGAATCCCTACCGGCAGAGAGCACCATTGAGTCACATTCAAAACGCTGTCCTAAAATCACCCGATTTCAAGCAAATCAGTCAAACGGGACTAGTTTTAATGTTATGTGTATGTAAATTAATGTTTACTTCAGACGTTATCTGCAGTGTTTACGGTCTTTTGGGGCAGTATAAGTGATATATTTAAACCGTTTAGGTGTGTGTCTGCTGCACACTGATGACACAGGTAACGATCCAACACAAAATATAGCCTATTTCTTTATGACCATAATTATTCAGGAATTATTAAACATGAACGATCATGAAAAAATCATATCAGAAATGGATTTGAATATATATCAATGAATAATACAATTATGTTGTTAATGATGCTCTATAATGAAATGAAAAGCTTAGCTTACTATCTTGGAAATAAAGCTTTATGTCTTTAAATCCATACTGTATATAGTCAGTTATTTCACTGAATAAATTCAGATTTCAGAATGAGCACTTTGTCGTTTGTTTTATATGTTGAGGTCATGTCCGTCTGATGTTTATCATGTTCATGATGTTCACTACTGTAATGAACGTAGGTTTTTAATAAGTAGGGGAAATTCCCGACATTTAAAAAAATAAATGTTTACATGACTAGGGTGTTTGCATTGTAATAATGTACAGAAATACTTTTCGGTGTCTCATTAGGCAATGTTTTCTCGTTAAAATCATACAATTTCCTATTGATTCAATAGAGCGTTTACGCACACTAGGGATTACCAATATGGCGGCGCGGCGGCTTCACTGTCATGAGCAATCCAGTATGCTATATTTTATAGATCAGTGGTCACATCACATAATTCTATTGTAATTTGTCGTGCCGCGCCGCTCGCGTCCGGTGTAGAATAGAACCCATTATAATAACTGATGTTGTCTACACTGGATGCAGTAAATTGATGTGCATCTTGTTCTATTTATGACGTGCTGACAGAAGTTCAAATGATTTTGAATGATTGCTGTTGTGGCGCAGACACGGTGTCAGCATAGTTTGTCAGTACAGTCAGTAACGTAGCAGATTGAAAATTTTGTATCTTTTTGCAGTGCAATAGACGGCAGTGCGGTGGTGGCTTTTGTCTGTTGAATGGTGATTTAACGCTATGTTGTCACCTAGTTGGAGAGACTCAATGTCTCAATGTCCTGCGATGCAGAAAACATGGATGGAATCTCGGAATCCAGTCATAAAGCGCCGGCACTGCGCTATGTTGTCACCTAGTTGGAGCAGCGCTTAATTTTTTTGAATAAATAAAAACCAGGTCAGTACATGAAAATTTTGTAAAATTGAAAAAGTATAAATAATGCACATACTGTTATATATATATATATATACACGCATACACACACACACAAGATAACGTGAAATGCTTCTTTTAGAAAGACTAAAAGTAGCACTGCATGCGTTTCTGAATATTTATTTAAACAGACTGTATAATGATGAAAAACAACAAGCATGATGGGTATAATTAAAAGAGCAAATTCCTTCAGAGCACATTTCCGTATAATATTTTTTACAGATTTTTTAAACCGTGTATACAATATAATTATGTTTAATTAAACTGAGATAAAGCACTATAAATTCTTAATTTATTTGCAACAAAACTCCAAACGGATGAAGACTTGTTAGACTTCGAAGCTTCCCTCGCATGCGTTTGGAGTTGCAGCCCAACACTAATCCCTGCATGATTTTAGTCATAGGCCTAAATAATTAAATATCAAATACGTTATAGCTTGACTACAAGTTTAAAAACAATGCTGCAATTGTTATAATTAAGGAAATTAAACTTACCATCATGAAATGTGTCTACACAACCGATAATGCCAAAAAGAAAGAGAAACATCGGAAAATAGGCATATTTTATCAGGACATTAAATTATGATGTTATAGACATCAACATGCATTTATCATTATTACAATCACTACCAGAATGTCCAATTTCAGCATGATGAACTTAAAACTGGATTCTATTATTTTTCCTCAACAGTTCTACTCCCAAAACAAAATTCATTTCAAGCACAACTTTGTTGATAACAGAGGGACAATTATTAGCAACACCAAAATAACAGCAAAACTAATGTTTTCTGTTAGTTTAAGCACAAACTAAGAAAAGTAAAACCAAACTTTGTGGCAATAATTAAGACCAAACTTAACATGGTGTGTGTTTATGGTGCATTTCGGCAATGTTGTCCCGGCGGGGGCGGGGCGTGGTGGAGGTGGGGCTTAGGTAGACGATATTATCGGATATCGCAATATTTTTAAAGGTGATTATCGATAAGATATTTTTGACATATTGCCCAGCCCTAGTCTAAATAAAACAATTTGCAACTATTAACTGTTATTACACTTGTAAACTATTATGCTTGTTATAGAGTGTGTGACGTCACGTGCACAACCGCCAGTGGCAGTAGACAACTGCGGTGGTGGTGGTCACGGCGACCGTCACAGCCCTACATTTATTTGAATTAGAAATCTTTGAATCATCATTTATTTCATTGTGATTGTGATTTGATTTATGTATTGTTTCATTGATTTATTATTTTTTTATACAACTACCATTTAATAGAACTTAAAGTATTACTGTCCAGTGTCCCATAATAAACATTAAAGGGTTAGTTCACCCAAAAATGAAAATTAGCTTGTGTTTTACACACCCTCAAGGCATCCTAGGTATATAAGATTTTCTTCTTTCAGATGAATCCAGTCAGAGTTATATTAAAAATTGTCCTGGCTATTCCAAGCTCTATCATAGCGGGTATTGCAGTTGGTCAGTTAAAGTGCACGCATCCATAATTAATTGTGTGTCGTATGGCTTGGGTGGGTTGGTTTAGTTATTGTGTTCTGTAAAGAAAGAAAAATATCCATAATTCAAACGTAATAAACATTTTTCTCTTACTTCATCTATCTGTCATACACGAAAGCCGTTCCGGCAGATGATGTATTACACGGCGTTGTGTGATTAGTGACGAATGCAGAGAGAGAACAAAACAACGCGGTCACGAATTAGAAGTACAAACCGAGGATTTGCAAAGAAAATAACAGCTTACGCGCATGACATAACTGAAGTGAGAGAAAAGTCTTTATTATGTTTGAAATATGGATATTTTTCTTACAAAAATACATGCATTCACTACAGAAGGCATTTATTCACCCCTCGGAGCCGTGTGAGACACATTTTATTATGAATGCGTGCGCTTTATTTGACAACTTGTGGACTGTTCAACTGCAACAGCCGCTGACTGCAATGATAGAGCTTGGAATAGCCAGAACAATTTTTTATATAACTCTGACTGGATTTGTCTGAAAGAAGAAAGTTATATACACCTAGGATGCTTCAAGGGTAAGTAAAACACAGTCTAATTTTCATTTTTGGGTGGACTAACCCTTTAAAAGCTGGATATGACACAGAAAGTGTGTAATATGTGTGCAATATTTACTACATTAGAGAGGTACTCAAAGAAGAAGGGGGAAACACATTCAGAGTGGCTGTGGCTATTAATCAGACTCTTTTAACACTCATGACATCATGTACTGCTATGAAAGGATGCAGGTTTGCCGCAGGATTATTTTAAGCGTTCCTTATCTCAATATCTTTTGTAGTCCCTCTTTTGTTTAACAAGCTACAATAATAGCCGACTAAAAGACTGATCGGAGATACTATTATAAAAAGAGTCGAGTCCTAACAATATGAAAACAAATGTGATTTAATTAGATACAGAGGTTTAACAAGCCATGAAATTGTGATCTGACCTGATCTTGACGTGGAACATTTAATGAAAAGAATGGTGACAAATCAATGGATAAAAAAAATAGAGCCTGGGGCCAGTTGCATAAACATAGTCACCATGTTAAGACTATGTCTTAAGAACTAGTTTGACTAACTAGCAGTTAACAAAGTGGTTATCAGTCTTACTTTTCAGATTTAAATGAGTTAAATCTGTCTAATCTATTAAATAACTGACTTTTAAAAATTATGACCAGTCTAGCAGAAAAAAAAAAAAAAAATCAGGTGTCTAACTTTTAAGACTAGTATTAGCAGTTTATGCAACTAGCCACTGATGTCACCTGATATACCTGGAACGGCATTAAGGGATCCATATTCCACACCACAGGGTGTAATGAAGTCTTCCATTTCCTAAGTGCAAACAAAGTCATTTTTTCCATGATACTGCCATCTGAAAGGGATGTTTTAAATAAAAATTATTGTTAACGAAAATTAAAACTATTACAAATGTTTTTGTTAATTGAAATGAAGCTGAAATTAAATTATATATATACAGTATAAAACTACAACTAACTGAAATGTTTAAGTCGGTTTAAGCGCTTGAGTACTAAAATTACTCAATTTAAAACTGAAACAGATATAAATTAAAGCTAAAGTAAAGTATTTAAATAAAACAAAAATAAATAAATAAAAGCAAAATTAGTAAAATTAAAATACAAAAATTAAAGCTAATACAAAACATTAATATATACAGTACTATAGAACTAGTTTGACTAACTAGCAGTTAACCAAGTGGTATACAGTACTATAGCCATAAATAAATAACATCATGCTGTTGCAAACCTTTAAAAAAATATATATATGTAAAAATATATATTTCTCCATGCAATAAGTCAATGGGGTCCAAACTCCATTGTTTTGTATCCCATTGATTTTCAATGTTTGGACAGAAACAGCTGAAACATTCTGAACAGTCAAAATACAGGTTTGGAATAACTGGGTAAGTGCATTTTCTTTTCTTTTTTTTTGGTTAGTACATGATGTAAATATTCTATACTCCTAACTATTGCATTATTACATTATATTTTATGATAAGTTTGTTTGCTTGGCTCTTCTGGGAAATAGACACTTAAAAGTGAATTAGAAAAATGCTCCATCTTTCATTAGAGAGAGGGATTGGGTATCCTGTAATTAATCTGTCATCTGAATACATTTACACAGGCTCTTCCAAGCTCATGGAAATTCATTTTTGTGTAATACTGGCAATTTAGGGTCTCCAAGTTCTAGGATGTTATCTACTCTAAGATTCTATTCCAATGTCATCATAGTACAGTGCAGAAGAGCCCTGGCTGATGCAGTGGAGGTGCTGATGGTTCCCATGTGGGCCTGTTCCAGCCCTCAGGTTACACCATTAAATATTCACTCTGTACCTCTGCATAATTTACCCTGTGAACACACAGGAGAATGACTCTGCTGAAAAAAAGGGAAAAAAAGAGACAGCTGTCCCTTGGAAGAGCGAGAGCGACTGCACTTATGAGTACTGTCAGGAGGAAAAGAGATTGTAAATGTGCTGAACTGAAGTTCTGCCACATCTATGCAGCACACAACATCACAAATTCTCAGTTGAATGAGATATGCATGTGTGAGAAAAAGAAAAGTTAGAGAAGTTAGAGAAAAAATAATAATAGAAATACTCTCACATAAATGACATTTTCTAGATCAATGGTTCCCAACTGGTTTTGCTTCAGGGACCAGAATTAAAACTGGACATGAAAGAAAGCCCTAACACAGTACCAAAATGTTTGTTACAAAAACTATGTCCTTTAAAAACAAAGATATGTATTAATTCAATACTTTCATGCTTTCAGCAACCAATTCACAAATGTAAATGGCACAAAACACATTTAACTAAAAGTCAAACCATTTTTAAGTAGTCTGGGTTTTATTGATAGACTGTCTGTCTGACTGACTGAGGATTTTGAGGATAAGGGCAACCTGTCCATCTTCGTATAAGAGTCTGTGAAAAATAAGTGTGTCCATAAAAAAGAAGAATAGGGAAACCATTTAAAGTGATATATATATATATATATATATATATATACACAGTAGATATAGATATACATAGATATAGATATACATATACATACTAGTGTTAATTTATTAATTATTTACTTAATTTCATAGAAGTGCTAATTTATTCATTATTTACTTAATTTCATAGCAGCCTATTGTAGTGTAATCTATTAACTAAACATCATATCTTTTCAGTCAAGTAGCATGATATGGATGTCATGTCATAAATTTTTTTTTAATATGAATAAATTTGTATTTAACATGATAATAGTTTAATAAAAACATTTTAAATTACTAACTATAATGCTTACATTTCCTCAGTTATTCAAACAGCAGTTATAGAAAACGAACAAAAAACATTTACATTATCAAAGAACATCATGACTGACTTCACTATAGCGCGACTTTATGCACATTGAAAAAACACTCGTTATAATCAGTGAAGCTACACTGAATGATGAATACATATCTTATACTTACATCTATGTTGTCAAAAGACCTGGTACTTTGGTACCAAGTCGGTACTAAAAAAAAAAATGAAAACGTTACGGTACCAATTTTTTTTAAAGTACTGGTGGTACGGAGTTCCCGGTCAACCCGGTTCTTGATGCGCTATCTGAAAGGTGTGCAGATGCGTTCTCTCTTCATAAAAGACATGGCGACCTCAAAATGAGGAAACACCTCAAACTAACAAAACACTTTAAAGACAGACACACAGATCAAATGAAAGAGTTCAAGCAGGTAAGTTTCATTTTAATTTTTAATATTTAGAAGTGTTTCCCATTCATTGATTTATTTGTGGTGGCCCACCACAAGTAGATTTCCCAAAAGGATTTGACATCATTGAATAAACATGAGCACTGCACGTGTCAAAGTCGAAACCCGTGTTTTTATATCACTGTATTTCTGAAGGAAACCGACTGTCTTCATTTTCATTTCATCTTGACTGTAAGTAAGGGATAATCTACATACAGCCGGTTGTTATCTCAGAATAAACCCCAACAGGGGATCAGGATCATCTTGTATCAGCCTGAAGGGGTTTATTCTGAGATAACAACCGGCTGGATGTACATTATCCTACTTATTACACAACTACTTGCCACATAAGTAAATACTTAGGTGCGAAATATTGATTTCAGTTGAAATATTTTAACGCAAAGTTTCCATAAGGATAGCAGTTGCGAGCAAGCAGCAAATTCAAACTAGACGGACATTTAAGGGAAATGGTGCAGTCAAACCACTTATTACACAACAGTTCACCACAAAAATAATTAAGGCAATAAAAGAATTAAGACGAAAATGTTTTAAAAACTTATCAGTTTATTAGTTCTCTCATAATCCATTACAGCATACAAAACAATCGCAGCAATATGGCAACAGCTGCGTTTGTATGAAACGAGAGCGAATACCAGGATGACATAATTAAATAATTGTACACCATTTTGAATCAAGTTTTAATATTTTATTAGCCAAACAAACGCAAAGCTTCCTCCAAGAAAAGATTGTTCAAGCAAGAGTACAATGCAGACTGCTGTTACCTAGATGAGCCTGTGTTATTAGCTTTTACCGGTTGTTATCAAGGGATAACATACCTTGGATAACATACCATGTCACGACTAACCAATCAGAATCACATATTCCACAGAGCCGTGTAACAGTAATAATGCCTGATAGCAGCACGAGCGGTGTGCCTTATTTAATTACAGCCGTTACTGGGGAAACCTCTATCTCTCCTGCTCTACAAGCGCCTCCTGCTGGCATATAATGAATTTGCATATATATGCGCCACAAATAAGAGTGCAAATCTGTGGGAAACATCGTTTCTGTTATGAATATTATTCTATATTTTAATTTGGATGTCGGATTGAAATGAACATCGCTGTTATTAGAGTAGTTAATCGTTAGCATAAGCGTGGCTAACGCTAATATAATGAGCATTGGAATGAAGTTTCTTTATTAACTATTTAACGGGTGTGATGAGACACTTATCCCATGAGACAAGACGAGACATGACACTGGGTTCACGAGAACAAGATGAGAAGATTTTTAGACTTTTTTTAAAGAAATCCTTGATGAAATATATTGGGAAAATGGTCTTTTATTCAACTGAAAAACACAAAATGCAAAAAATTTAGGTGCATTTTGAAATCAACTTTCAGCTTTATGAAATTAAACTACTATTTTAATGAATTATATACAGCAATAAACCACATGTAAATTATAGCTGCACTATTCTGGATAAATTGAGAATCTTTTTTTATTTATATAAATTGGAGATCACGATTTTGAAGAAGAAAAGCTTAGAAAACTAACCAAAATAATTTACTAGTGGTTCTGACAAAATGTTCATCAGGTGCAGCATCAGGATCAGGAGGACCCTGAATTATTCATTAACATGGGCAGCGACAAAACGTGCTTCTCATGCTCCACTGACACTCGCGATGTGAAACAGTCGTAATAGATATAGCTGAAATGTTGTCATTCAGGAATAAGCTTGCGTGGGTGTTCGAATCAAGATCTTTAAACGATTCATTGTGCATCTCTAATGTAAACTGCAAATTGTTTTGCAAGGATATCGGCACGTTGTTGCGAGACCAGTCAGATCTCACGAGACACACTGGATCTCGCGAGATCTCATGCCACGAGATCTCGTCACATCCCTACTATTTAATGCTCCTATAACTTTTATTAGGGTAAAAAAAAAAAAAAAAAACAGGAGTACATATTAAGGCCGGGACACACCAAGCTGACTTCAAAGAACTAGCGGCGATGAAAGCCGACGGTGTTGTCACCTCGCGTTGGCAGCGTCGGACCAAAATTAGGGCTGTCAAACGCGCTGGATTAACATAGATGCATCGATTAAGGCGCGGTTAACCGGTTTAATGTTGAGCTGCGTGCGGCTCATGCGCAACACACCGCGGCAGACTACGAAAACCGTAGCGTTAAAAACTCAATTCACGTGCGATTTCTTTGCATTAAAATAGAAAACAACATAAAAGCATAAAAAAAACAATAGAAATGTAGAGTCATTTCACAGAGTTTCATATCGTGCGCTTTCAGACACAGGACAGGACAATAGTAACGTTATTCATTCCTTCAACTTGTTAAATATTATTTGTGGCAATTGTCCATGTTTCATTAATTTTGTTCCCTAAATAACCCATGTTTTAAGTGAAATAAGGGAGCAAATTAATAAAAAGAGAGTGCGAAAAACCTGCGAATTAAACAAAGATTGAATTTGTGGAAATTCGTGTGACCAACCGGAGAACAAAACGCGTAAATGAAGACTATGGCTAGCAAGCGGCATGCTCGCGATCTAACATAACAAACAAAGCTTTTATACCACACTTGTCAAAGCATGCTTGCTTCAAAACGCTTGATACGTTTTTATTTTGGATTACATCGATTCTAGGCGCTTGGACAGACACGATTTTCCCCCACGCGAATATCACTACGGTGAGGCCGACATTGATCACAAGTTTTATTCATTTTAGCAAGCGGCTGCATAGGCCCAAAATAAAAATAACAATTTATGGTTTTTTTTTTTTTAAAAACATGCGAAATTGTGTATTAAGAAGTGTGATTGGCTCCAAAGATCACGGAAAAAAATTTGACAAATTCTGTTTGTTTTGCTTTACATGTCTTCTGTATACACAAATGAAAGCAAAAAACACTTTGCTTAACATGCTTGTTTCATCACTTCGCGCCGGAGCCTGCTGCACACGTATATTCTAGCGATTTAAACTCACATGCAGTCTGTTCATTTCAAAATAAAATAGTCAACTAAAGATTTAAAGGTTACACCAGTCCAATCAGAGCTATGCCAACTCGTGCTCACGACGAGGATTTATCTTTTCCGTCTATATGCGAATGCATGTAAAGTACAAGCCTAGTTTACCATTATAAATAATAGTTTAACATTCAAATGCATTGCGAATATGGAAACATTTGATTTATGCCGAATGAGACATGAGCAATAACCTCCAAATAAATTTAGCCAAAGCCGCGCTCGCTCGCGTCTGCATGCACGATCTGATGCACTGTATGACGGGTTTTTAAAAACAAATAGGCCTACCGGACCGCATGCTCACATCGCAGTCAACGCCGATGTAAGCAGTTCACTTAATGCGCAGCGCAGTCACACGCGCGCCACAGTTACGTTTGGGATAATTTTATTTTAAATGCCATAATGTTAGTTGAAAACATTGCAATTGTGGTTGTTTTTTTAAAATACAACAACGAGCACCACAAAATACCATTTAAAGAGGCGGCGTTCAGCGGGATTCCCGTCATCCGTGCGGGATTGGAAACGGTCAACAAAGTAAAATTACCTCAAAAGTATTGCGCGCTCTTTCATTTTATGAAATCATTCATAATGTCTATTCATTTTAGCCCGAGCATTTTAGAGCTTAAAACCGCAATAGACGCATTGTTGCAGCATTATGGTTAACGATTAATCGATTATTGATCGTTAATGGACGTCGATCATGGAAATAATCGAAATTTGACATCACATTAAATGATTGGAAAAAACTAGCCTTCTGTCTGTATACCGCCTTTCTTAACATGCTTGTTTTCATCACTTTTGCTTTAATTCTCGGCACTGACTCGTTCGCTAGACTGAACATCCAATCAGAGCTCTCACTCGCGCCGACGGCCCCGACGTCCCCGACACCCCCGATGCCAATTCAACATGTTGAATCGAGCAAACTGCCGGCAATGTGAGCCCGACGAGAGCCGACTAGCCCAATCGCCGCAACAAACGATGAGTGGGACACACCAAACAAACTAGCCCAACCGTCGCTCGCCGTCGGACCGACGATGGCAAACTGTGAATCTAAAATATGCATTTTAGAGAATGTACAAATGGTTAACCCTCTGGGGCCGACTAACGCAAACATGCGTTTTGAGGCATCTTCTCCTGATAACACCAAAAAGAACTTGTAAAGGGTCTACTTTTATTTGTATCCACACATAATAACAACAAAACTTTGTGCATTTATAAAATAAAGAAAACAAACAGGGTGCGCTGTCTGCAGCCTTGATCTGCAGTGATCTTCATTTAGAAACACGTCATTTAAATGAACTGTAACTCAGTGAATACTCAACGAAGAGACATGAGAAATATATCTATAGAAAGCTTGATATGTCTACTTTTAAACTGAGCAAGTGCTACCAAAAACAAATATTCTGTGATAAAGTAATCCATATGAAACCAATGTGATGTCCAGTCTTTCATGTCTCCCTTCATTATATCTAATGCGACCACGCCCACGCACCGAGCGTGCTATTGGCATTATAATCATCCAACTCTAGAAGATTTTAAAAGCCCTTTGAATTTAAATATGTACACAGTTTGGATTAAATGAAAGTATAGAAAAAAAAATCAATATATTCTCAAAAACAGGGTATTTTCTACAACTAAGAGATAAATATTAGCCCATTATTTTTCACTGAAAGCTAATTGAAAACATCCACACATATCACAACAGTAAAAACGGTGCTCATGAGTTCCAGGAACCAGAGTATGTGGAATGTGGAGCAAAAAATTCTCCTCCGCACTCCAAGCATTCAATAATCACTCCGTTCCAGCTCCGCTCCGCTTTCACAATTTCCCGCTCCTCGGCTAAAGCATTTCAGTGTTTTGAAATATCACAACATTCTGTTCAGAACTTATATTAAATGAAAAATAAATACACAACACTAAAAATTACTGCTTACCTCACTTGTCTGTGCAGCAAATATGAATGAATATGAAGAATATGCTGTAACTTGTCAATTTTTAAGATGATAAATCACAGGACAGTGTTGACAATTTTCTGCACTCCTGAATGTTTCTATGTGCACACGATCTGTACGTTATGTGCAAGCTAGTGCGTTGTGTGCGCATGCAGTGTAGCAGAACATTAGTTTGGAGATTAACTACCTCTACAATAAACTGTGTAAAAAATTACAATTCATCCAATCAATTATGAGTAGTATCCACAAGCTACAAACAAACACACCTGAGAAATAACCTCCCGCACTTGTCCATCGCCGTCATTATAACCTTCACCTTCTTTCTGATTTGAGTGATCCTCATATCTGTCAAACTAGCTAATGATGTTTAATGTGTGAATTCTTGATAAAATGGGGTTAAATTATGGGCTGTTGGCATTAATTCTGCTCGTGATGGAGCGGTAGTGGAGGCTCTCGGAGTTACTGATAATTACAATGCTCTGACTTAAAAAAAAAAAAAATCCACTCCTCGCTCCGCTCCCAATCCACTCCACACACTCTGCCAGGAACGGAAGAACAAACTAAAATCTCTTCTGTAAAAATGCCCCAGTGGATATATTCTAAATAGAATTATCAAGTCTTTTTAAATTTAGTGCAACAACATCACCAAATCTGTAGCAATGAAAATCGCCAACATGCTTAAAAAAATCTGTAAATGAATGTTATTGCACTTATTTTCAAATAATAAATTTTTTGTAATATTATTTTTATAACATTTTCTTAAAACATATACAAGACTGACATACCATGTCTGTAACAACACTTGCAATGTACAAAAAAAGAAAAACATATCGATTTAAAAAATGATTTTCACTGTCATTTCAGAAGATGCTAACCCAGAGACAACATACAGAACTACCACATTTTGCTATAAGTTTGATTGCATAATTGCTGTTAATAGTGTTAATCGTCTGTTTGTTTACGTCTTTTATTGATTTTTCCGAACATATTGTAGAAACTTAATTTTCTGTAAAGTTGCTTTGCAATGATTGTATCGTAAAAAGCGCTATACAAATAAACTTGAATTGAATTGAAAAACTTGAATTTCAATTTTTTTTTCATCAATTTAATGGATCCATGAATTAAAGTAATTTCTTTAAAAAAAGTAATGACCCCATACATTTAAATGCTACTGTAAATATAATAACAGTCCTCATTATAAACACAAAATAATAATAAACTTTAATAGTCAGTGAAGAAAATTAGACTATGTTTTATTTGATGGGGGGCATTGAGGGACCTGAATAATGGGTAGGTGGGCACTGGCCCAAAAAGGGTTGACAACCACTGCTCTATGTGTTTGATTACTAATGCCTGTGTAGTACCGCGTTACACACAGAGAACAAAAATATTCAGCCTTGACTCTTTATCGTCCTTTGTGTTATAATTGGCAAAGTGTACCAAATTGAACAAAACTATATAAATGCAACATTTTTATTCATGAATATAAAATGGTATCCACAGTATAGCAAAATGCATATCATGGAACAACATAATACCGGTAGTCACATTCATACCGGTATGGCGCCTACCCCTACTAGAGACAACCTCTACAGCCCTGAATGTCAGCGGAGACCAAGTCAACTAGATGCGTCCCAGAGACAGATCCCCTGTGAAGACCTCATCACCTTGACGACCATCGACACAAGACCACGAGAACCAGACCAGTCCTCTGCACCTGTTTTGGCAGCCTTAACTTATCGGGGTTTACAGTGATTTAATCTGGCCAAAGGAGAACTGGCACCCAAGCTGGGCCTGGTTTCTCCCAAGGTTTTTTTCTCCATTTCTGTCACCGATGGAGTTCTGGTTCCTTGCCACTGTTGCCTTTGGCTTGCATAGTTGGGGACGCTTGACACAAACAGTACTGGAAGAGAACTGAACTGGACGATGACATCACTAAATCATCAATGAACTGACTTTAGCTGAAAGATGATGATGTTATTGTCTTTTTGCATTATTCACAAACTATTTTCCTGTTTGACTCTATGCTTGACTTGACTGATGACTAATCTGAACGCCTCTGATTGGCCATTGCATTCATAAACTCAGTGGATTTGAGTGTTATTGGTAATGAGATGCAACACTGTAAAAATGCATAAAAAGAAATATGATGGAACAAATAAGCCTTAATATTAATTAGATAATACTAGCCTTATAATAATAATAATCATCATCATCATCTTGCTATCATTAAAGGCATCATGTGATCTCTCTGACTATCATAGATACACAATACTATTGTCTTTCGGCACAACACTAATATATAGGCTATATTTCAAGAAATAAAGTTAATTATTATAGATTAGAAATGTCCACAACATTTTAAGACTTATTTACCTTGCTACATGCACAGGGGTGCCGTTTCATGGTTTTAGTAAATTTTACAAAGCAGTAACTATAAGCAGTATAATATAATATTATTATAAAATATATTATATGAACATTATTACTATAAATATATTTACTTACATATAAAATATTAAATTAAACAAATAATAGAATGTTTTTAAGATTTCAATTTTGTAGTCTTTTACCTTTATAAAGGGACAGCTGCATAACTAACATTTTTGTCTCTAATCCCCCCATGTACAAAAATTAATACGGAAATTAAAACTAGCTCAATACAGAAAATATATATTGAACAGCATTTGTGTATTTTTGTTTATTTGTTTAAATGTATTTTTGAATAAATTCATATATCTAGAATAGATCCAAAACAGAAAATCTCATTTATGCTTTTTCCCCCTTTTGTCCACAACCAAACTCTCAAACCAGCTATTTACTGTTAAGCAAGGTTGATGCAGGAGTAAAAAGAAAAAGCATCAACTTCACTGCCATTTTTTTTATCCTAGGTACCAAGAGGCAATCACAATGCTCAGTGAAGAGTTCCTTCTGTAAATATATTCAAAAATGCAACATTTTCCTGTCATCCCTTTTACAGGTTCAGCTCCACAATTCTGAATGAAAGCTGGAATTCCATCTGGTATTTACAGGGTCAGAGGCCATCAATTAGAGCCACAATGCACTAACATCTGCTGGCTTTAAACAGAGCTAACATTACACTACACAAAGCTACAATGGACCCAAAAGAATACATTTCATTTCATGTTATGTCAAGAATGAATTCATCAAATGGGCTAATTCCCGGAGGACTGGCTTATTGTTTGAGACAGAAACACATTATGCCTTGCCGGAGCTTTTCTTACAATCAGAAAAAGATCATGTCATGTGATCTCAGCGTTCCATGCTCAAATTCCGGTGCAGCTACAGTCACCAATGCCCGTGCACATGGCGGCCCCCTGAACCCCACAGATGGTTTTCGTTTAGGCCATGGCCCAAAGAGCAATGAGGCAAACAGCCAGAGAGGTGATTCATGAAGGGGACTTTTCCTCCTTATGATGAAAAAATGCTGCCTGTGGCATGGGTAAACAAAACCAATGCTCTGAGAGTGGGCAACAACATGTAGAGAAAAATGAGGCATTTAAAGGTGCACTAAGTGATTTTTGCCAAATGATGTTGAAATTTGAAAGCACCAAAACAAACATGTCCATACCCCAACAGGACCTTGCCCCTATTTTGATAACTCCGCCCACATGTACATACACAAACCCTGGCAGCGACGATGGCAGGATTTGCTATGCCTGCTGTGCGTGATGTATTCAAAGCATTAGAGAAAAAGGAGAAGTTGTGTGTTTGTGTGAAATAAATGTAACTCATCTATCAAGAAGAAACAAAGCACCCTTGGCATCTGATTCCAGGCCTTTCTGCTCCTTGAGTTCTCTCCACCGCTGCTCAGATTTTTACACGGGTCCTGTCTCTTGCCGGATCATCACCCTTCTTTTTAATGTTTTGTTCCTCCCAAAATTTTCCTCTTTTGTTTATCTGCCATCTCTCGCTATCTACATATAGTCGATCTGCTAATATCCATCCTGTGCACTCACCGAGCGCTCTCTTCTCCCTATCATTACTAGGAACGCCCCTTACCGCTGATTGGCTGCGAGTGTGTTTTGGGACTCAGTCCGTCACTGTGGTCAAAAGCGTTTTTTAAAAATCGCTTAATGCACCTTTAATCCAATTGAGAACGTCATGTTTTATGCACATACAGAGCTATGAGATGACAGGGAAACTGTGGTGATGTGAACTCTGATGTGATCCATTACAAGACAGCATGATATCACTGTAAAAGCAGCGCACATATTGTAAGGGAGAACTTGAGGTATGTAGCAAGCACAAAATGAAACGGTGCTTGGGACATGATAATGGGGCAAAAGTGATCCAAATGACAATTTTGTGGGGATGTACAACCCAAATGGTTTCAAGCGAAAGTATGAGGAATATTTAAACCACAAGCTCTAAAAGTGGGCATGAGCCGCAGTGAAACAAAGTCTGCTTAACAACAACGATATAACCAATTGCAGGGCTCCAGACTTGGGATCAAAAATATTAATTTGTGAGTGATATTTTTACTGAGATCACCACTGGCGACTATTAAAATTTCTATGAATTAAAAATTTGCATGTAATGCCTTTTTTCCTGATCACATCTTTCGTTATGTTGAAGTAATAAACTGAGACGATGTGTATCAAGGTTTTAGATGAAAAACAGTCCTCATCTCTGTCAGACGCCAGCTTTGACGGTCAGCACACCTAATGAAAAAGAAGGCTCCAGCTGTGGCAGCATGAGAGAGATCGAAAATGACAGACGTGCAAAGTAAAACTGCAGAAAAGCAGTTTCTATTGTAATGTTTAACAATTTCTTATGTACATTTTTTCCATTGAAGGAAAAAAAAGTTGATTTTTTTTTGTATATGCTGTCAATTATAGTTCTTAGGAAGAAAATTTAGAATCTGCAAAAATCGGTATCAGCAGGTCACACACACACACACACAAAAAGGAAATCAGATTCGTCCAATAAAAATTTAAACTTGCTACATTTTCTTGAAATTGAACATTTCCGGTACGGAACTTTCAGTTCGGTACGCATGTGTACCACTGCACGAGCGGAACTTCGTTGGAAACTTCAGTTTTATATTATGTTTGTTTTTTTTGGTAAGAAAGTATGTTTTTTTTTTTTATTTAATTTTTTCAGGAAATTCAAACAATAAATGCCGTTTTGGCACTCTTTGATGTGGCGACAGATCGCCACATGAAGTGTTTCATTTGGAACAGGGACTTTGTGGATTAGTATCCATACGCTTTGCACCCCCAACGTGAGCTGAACATCATGTGATATAATGCATATGTGTTTACATCCCATAAAGAGAGGCCGTGAGTCACAACTATTAGTCTGTCTGGCTGAAACATTAGGACACAGGGTATAATATTACACCAAGATGCAGCTAGTGCGTCACTGGCCCAATCTGGATGAGGATCGGATCTTTGGCTGCCAGATCTCGCCTACATCCTCCTCCACACTCCCACTCTCTCCTACTCTTCTCACTTGTTTTCGATCAAATTCTGTTTGCCACATTCACACTGCAGATAAAACCAAATGTCACTCCTCTTTTGAGTGCCATTCCTGTTCTGCACACACAGTTTGTGTACATGTCAGAAGCATGGTATTACATGGTATATGGTGTAGGCTACATGGTATTAGTCTTCTTTCATTCTAGGAGCATAGTTAACTAGTGTTATGTCTTCCAGTCTCTATCAGTCCCTCTCAATCTAGCCAGCATTTGTTTTTCGGATTCTGCTGTTGCTAGCATGCAGTCAATCAGATCTGGCTCTGGGTTTTTTTGCCACTCACTGCTGTGAGGACTAAATGTTACATACTAGAGCAAAGCATCAGACCAAGTTGGAAGCTTTCAGTGAAACATCACCGCCTCTTTGCTTCTATAACATCAGCATGCTACATGGACAAATGCCACATCAATCCACTGCCAGAGATGTGATATGTACCACAGCAGATTTTAAAGGCATCCTAGCATTTGACACACAATTGTCGAAATTAATGCAAAGACGAAAATGTATGTAAGATAAACAAAGTTTGATGTTGACATTAATAAAATTAATTGAAGAATATAGAAATAAATAATGACAGAATAGCCTATTCATTTTTGGATGAACTATTTCTTTAAGACAAACATTAGGTTACTAATGAAGTGTGAGACAGATTTGGCCTGACTGTTTGGTTAAAATAGAAACATGGCGATTCTGACATTTTCACAAAATGTCATTCATTGTTTAGAGCAGTCATACAAAGCAGTCATACACTGTTTAGAGCAGTCATACATTGTTGAAAACCACATGGGATATTTGGGATATATCTCTTCAATGTGCCCCAAATAACATGACTAACTCTAACTTGCGGCTAGGATCGATCTGGAGTTTCATCATCACCAAAATTAAAGGCATGGAATACATACTGACACAATGAATATAACTATGCATTTCATTTTAAATGTAAAATAAAACTGCAATGCATCTACATCCTGTCAAAATGTTTTATCCAATGTAACCTAAACAGGTTTTTTTTTTTTAGCATTTACCAAGCATTTACTGCAACCTGTCATTAAATCCTTCTGCTTTTGACACCAAAGGTACGGTTTAAAAGAAAACACGCATATTAAGTCTACTGGCTTTTTGTTATTGAAAATGACCATATCTGCTTACTTTAAAAAGGAAGTGGTGCTTGAAAGTGATATTTCATCACTCTATCTTCAAATCATTGCAAGACCAGCTTCCTGTCATCCACATAAGAGCAGAAGTGGCACAACTGTGTGGTGCAAAATGTTATGAAGATGTTATGTTGCTTCTAGTGTGACATGTTTTGACAATACCTTCTTAAAACCCATACGTATGGTTAGTTTTAGATATACTTTTTGCTATTGGAGCAGGAACCGACTCAATAGGTTATTTTAATATGCCAAAGTTAATAAACTAACTAAAGATAAGTAAGAAACTAAGTTAACTGTTCTTGCTTTTAACTACAGAATGTCACTGTTAGCAAAATAAGACCATCCTCTGGAGAGTTCCAGAACCTCAACAAAATTCTGTGCCAATATGCATTTAAAGGGGTCATATGACATTGCTAAAAATAACATTATTTTTGTGTATTTTGTGTAATGCAATGTTTTTATGTGGTTTAAGGTAAAAAAAAAAAAAAAAACATTATTTCCCACATACTGTGCATTATTGTTTCTCCTCTATGCCCCACCTTCTGAAATGCGTTGATTTTTACAAAGCTCGTCATTATGAAAAGTGAGGTGTAGGTTGATTAGCCAGCTATCCAGTGCATTGTGTTTGGCCGAATGCCTCAAACATGTGACGGAAATGTTACGCCCCTTAACACTATGGTGGCGTGGCCCGGCACAATGAGACAAAAACCAATAAAACCCATTACAAACGAGGCATTTGTTGCTTCCATTGGGGATATAATTACTGATTATAAGGTCTTATAATGTATTTTTACACGTTGTGTATCGTGCTGCGTAAACATAAAACCATGTCTGCATTTGTGATGTGAGAAACGACAAACAACAAGCTGAGTTACTCTACACTGCTCCAAACTCGCGTTTGAATCGTCAGTGGCAATTCCTTTACATATGAAAACGTACTTACAGACTGTGTGTCAGAAGCGCCAGACTGTCCTTGCAAAGTTGGAATTGCCCCACTTTATAGAAACAGACACTGGCATTGTAGGCTACTCTCACAGGAAACAGTCCCTGTCCTCCACACATCTGAATATTTGGGTTGAACTGTTCTGGAACAGTGCTGTAAATACAACTTAAGTGTGAAGTGAAGTGACATACAGCCAAGTATGGTGACCCAGAATTCGTGCTCTGCATTTAACCCATCCAAAGTGCGCACACACAGCAGTGCAAACACACACATCATGAACACACACCCGGAGCAGTGGGCAGCCATTCATGCTGCGGCTCCCGGGAGCAGTTGGAGGTTCGGTGTCTTGCTCAACGGCACCTCAGTCGTGGTATTGCCAGCCCGAGACTCGAACCCACAACCTTAGGGTTAGGAGTCAAACTCTCTAACCACTAGGCCACGACTTCCCCTTAACCACTGATTTCTAATTGTGTCCTCTTTTGGAAGGCCAAACAAAGTAGCTTCGCTTTCACAGCAAAACACACAGCGTCTCCACAACATGGCGCCAGCAGCAACAGCGAGAATGAAAGTTATGCCTTCTTTCTTTGCGTGAACATTTGGTCAGCTTTATGCAAATCTTCCCACATCATGAGGTAGACATGTGGGGGCGTGTTAGAATAAGCCATTTTAGGTAGGAGTGGTTGACTCTTAAATTTTATAAAGAATATCTCTTTGGATTTCAGACTTTCGTCTTTGCAACTTTACAGATCTTCTTTATGCACCAAGAGTTTGTAACACCCCAAAGACAAAGGAAAAATTGAAATCGCATCCTATAACCCCTTTAAAATTCATGCATGCACAAATGCATGCTCTTAGGGGCGTTTTACCATGAATTCAAGTCAACCATTTTATACATCACTCGTTATGAATCACAAAAACATACATATCCATCCAAATTATGACTCTTAAAGCTGGCATAGACTTTCAACGGTTGTACGCCCAGTGAATCATCAGCGCAATCAGAAGCCAGACCAGCTGGATGAACAAAAATGCAACCCACACTGCACACTGTTGCTCACAACCTGAAGGGATGCAACATCCTAATGAACCATGAATAAAAGAAAAGAAAAAAAAAATAAAAAACGGGAAAGAGAGAGATTCATTGTACTAATGCAGAATAGCCACGTAAACAAACAGATCTACGTGTGTACTAATGCACTACACCACTGCAAACAGATTAAAAAATGTGAACTGACATAATGCTCTAATATAAACAGATGCAATAACTACCAAAGTAAAATGATACAACGTGTTAATGCAATGTTATAATATACCAAAATGCACTAATATAAATACATTTTAAGTACCACCAAAACACAATGCATTAAACTAAACACTCAATGTATTGATACAAAGTAAAAGTGTAAAAAAAATGCAATTTACTTATATAACAGATGTAATGTAAACAGGTGCAATACATTGATGTAAAGCAACACTGCAAACAGATGATATGCATGATAAAATACCAAAGTTATCAAATTCAATACAGAGATGTAAGCAGATGCTAAAATAGATTCAATACACTAATGTGATGTGCCACTGTAAAAGGATGATGCAACTGAAAAATGCAAGAAGACGCAATGAACAATTGCAATGGACAAATGTAAACTGATGCAACAGACAAATGTAAACATGCAATAAACAACTGTAAACAGATGTAATAAACTAATGCAATGCACTAATAACAATAGATGCTTTGTACTGTACTCATGCGAGATGCAATGTAGGCTACCAATGCAAAGAGCCACTGTAAACATGTATTAACGCAATGTGTTAAGTACCAAAGTAAACAAACATGCAGTATGCTAATACAAAGTATCAATGTAAAGACGCAGTATTATAAACAGATGCAATGTACTAGTGTAAATTGTCAGTATAAAACAGATGCAATGCACTAATGCAGTGCTGCATGAGAAAAGCATGCAGCTTCTTACCTCCTCTAACACACTGACTGTATTCCTGCAGCTCTGCAGGCGGGTGATGAAGCTGGATGTAGTGGGAGAGTTGTAATCCTCTGTTGTTTCCGACAGAAACTCCGACACCGATATTTGATCTGGCATCCTAAAGCGTGGGTACGTCCAGGGAATAGATAGAATTGTGTGTTCACGCGATCAAAAACATTAAAAAGAGAAAAACAAATTAACTTCCGAGGCCGTAGAGATGTTGATCTAACGGTGTGCGAGATGCCTGCTGCTGCAGCAGCAGCACGCGCAAAACAAACTAACGTTACTAACAAGCGCTATGCAATTCTGCCTTCAGAAAACTATTTTTTTTTTTTGTTCAATCGTTCTATCGGGGACTGGGATAGCAAGCTGTTTCACCCCTCGCCCTTTCGAACGTGACGCTCAGAGTTGACCAGAGTTGTTCAGTTGCGATTCCAGCAGCACGCGCCGTGAAATAATGTCCACATACAGTTCCCCCCGCGTGATGTTTACGAACAACACTCTGCTAGTGTCTTAGCGAATGATATTCTAGTGCACTGATGTCTGTGCATGCATTTATTCTCCGCTGTTTATCAAGCGTCCGTTCTCAGCCTGCACTCAAACAGTGTGAAATGCGCAAAGCGGAGTGTGACATCCGTGCGCACACTCACTCGCGCGCTCTGCTCTACATTCACCCAACCACCCCTCTGCGCATGCCTCTATTCTCACTAAACCCACTCACACTTGCTCCGTGGGCAGCAGTCAAGTGTTTGGTATCATGTAAATATATTAAAATATAGGCCTGTGTCTCGGGCCAAGCTAGACTTTTGTGGACAAAATAGTTCAGAGAAATTAGTAAAAAAAAAAAAAAAAAAAAACTTTTAAACATCGGTTAAATAAAGAGGTTACAGAGGTTAAGAGGTTAAATAAAGCATTTATTCGTTTTTAAAAGTTTTAATCTAGTGTGTCTAGAATATCCCTAATACTGTAAAAATATAGTCAATGTCAGTCATTGTGCTTAGTCTTTTTTTTAGGTAAGATAATTACAACCTGTTGCATTACAGCAACTAGAACACAATTAAATAAAGTCAAAGTTTCCAGTCAAAGACCAATCACCATGAGGGTGACTTCAAACAAACTCCACTTTTTACATAGGCTATACAACAATGCCTTATGAAATGGTTGTTCGTTGTACATGCAGAACATTGTATGCACTGATTTCACTATAAACATCTAACTACTCGACTGGTAAGGTAATGTATTGTTCATGCAATTTGTACAGTTTTGGAGTGTGTGTATTAAAAACCATTTTCAGTTTGTGTGTATGTTTACGTATTTTGAGTATCCAGTATTGTTAATGTAACAAGTGCGACATCTGCAGGTTAAATGGTGAAATGCATGTAAAATTGACTCGATGCATTGCATTTTTGACACATTACTGTGGAAAATTGACAGATATCACACAGTTACAGTTACCATTTTATTAATATATGTAGTTTTCAGTCATTTGAACGCTAATATATCAAAAAAAAAAAAAAACGGAATTCCTTACCGAGTCCATATAGGTTCCTTAAAAGAAAAACTAAGGCGAGATGATGATGATCTCATGACTTCAGCTTGTAGCTTTAATGGGGAAAAATACAGAACATATGGGATGAGTTCTTTCTTTACAGATCTATCTTTACTGACATTTAGCAGGAATTTTTTTTTTTATCAAAAGCAAGACATAAAATGTTCTTGGTGTTGTACATTTATACACTGAAAAGCTAATTTTACAGTGTATACCTATATTCATTTCATTCTAATAAACTAGACTAAAACTTAGAGAAGGTCTTAAAATACCCACCAAAATGGATAATGGAGGAAAAGCATGTATATTTTTTCATTATTTGCTTTATGCCTTTCTGTACATTTCTGTACATAATTGAGGCACCGTTTTAATATAATAATAGTAAACCTCATTTATTAGGTACTTTCATACAAGCAATAGCTCAATGCAAAAACATGAAAAGTAAAATAAATATATGTAACCACAGCAGAAAATATAAATATGCCATATTACTCACCAAGATTAATACAACACACGCTTGTAAAATAAAATACATTCCAGTATTGTGCTTTTCATATTTGTCCCACTGCCATTCTCTCTTTAGTTCGGATAGTACCTGACCATAGGTCCCTTCACTGCTCAGAGAGGAAGGGAGAAGCGACTATGTGTGCTGAAAAATAGCCTGTTACAATGGCTATAGGATCCAGAACTTAATGGCTCAGAAACTACGGAAATCCAGGAGACCTGGGACAGGAAATGTTAGATCTGTGTAAACATGTGCCTGCTCAAGTACCCTCACATGTACATTCTACCACTCAGAGTGATATACCACACACAGCCATGTTAGGGATGGGGAAAATGGGGGCATGGTTAACTTAAAAAATATATATTTAGATTCAGTTTGCTAAGTGCGCAAAATTTGTACAAATAGAGGTTCAAATTACATTTTTGCACAGTTGTATCTTGATCCTTCATTCATTAAAATAAATCAGACTGTGATACACTGTGCATCACATTAAGTACCTATTTTATACTTTTTTTTATATTAAGCTACTCAACTACACTAGTATTTTGCCTATTTTCCAGTCTGGCAGTCTGGATATGTGTCAATTTCTTGTTTTTTTTTTTTTTTTTTTTGGTTGCTATTTTGTTTAAAGGGAAACACAGTGATTCCAGCAAGGAGTATTTATAAAGGCAAGATGGTAACACATTGTCATCTGAGGAACTGCTGAGGCTGAAGAATTCCTGGAACATGGGATTAGCCGACAGTTTTGTTGGGAAGTGCTATAGTTAAAAGTAAATGTTTTTTTTTGTTGTTGTTTGTTTGTTTTTTTTTTGTTTTTTTTTTCTGAGCTTGGTAGTTATGTAAGTAACTCGTCTACTGTTGACCAAAGAAAAAAATACTAGGACATTAAATGATTTGATTTAAAATAATTTTAAAATGACATAATCTTTTATCTTGAAGCTTCCATTAAGAAAAACTCTCTCAAATCTCTTGGATACAAAAGACTCTGGAATGTTGCAGGTGTAGTGGAATTCTCATACAACTGTCATTCAGTGCTATATGCAGAGAACCAGACAGGTTCTAATGGAAAAACAATAAGTTACTATTTACTTGGAATATTTAAGGTGCATGTGAAGAACAACTTGATCTGAGAAACTGGAAAAAAAAAATTGTTAAACAAATACTGTATGTGTTCTGTGTTACTAATGGACTATCAACAAATTATAATGTAAAAGATCATGTAAATAGATAAACAATGTAAAACAGAGAAACATGGCACAGTGTAGTCGCTGATAGGTTCAACTTTTTTCTTTTTACATTTTAAGTAGCCTGCTGATACGTAAACAACTTCCAGGCAGTGTGGACTCCTATCAAGGATGTTAACTTAAAGAACAATACACTACTATCACCATCAAACAATGCTGAGATTGTTGATCAATACTCTGTAGCAGATTATTAGCAGAGGGCCTGTGCATTGATGTCAATATACCAGCAGTCTACATAGGAGTGAAAAAAAAAATAAATAAATAAATCTGTAATTTTAGTAGTCCCAATGGACTATAGATTTGTACTGCTTTCTACAGCTCTGGTTTATAACTGATCTGTTTTCAACATGTGTGATTGTGTCATCTTTATATTTACTGACATTATTTTATGTTCTGTGTTTATTAATATTGGCCTTAGCCATTTTAATATTGAATATTCATGTAGAATAAAATAATTACAATTATTAACAGCCCTGCTTGTGACTGAAGACCACGACAGTAAAGGTAAATTATGGCGCCACCTTGTGGTTAAAATCAGTAAGAAATGTGTAACTGCAAGTAAAGGGCAAGATTATTTTAACAAAGACACGTTCTTTTTGAGTGACTCAATTTCTGTCATATAAGATGTTGGAAACCCTATTTAAGGCCTTTTGAAAATAATGAAAAGAACACAGTTAAACCTGTAGTTATAGTAAATTATTTCCATTACAGCAAAAATAAAATGCGCTGAACTGAAAATCTTGGTACTAAAAAAATACATAGCAAAGACTTATGAATAGAAATATGAATGCTAAATATATATTATGCAAATTTAAGGGAATAATTTGGAAAAAACTTACTGCATCATATCTGTTGAGGTCAAAAGTCAACCATAAAATATTTGACTGCAGCGCAGCTTTATATTATCATTAGGGCAACTGAAAGACTTGATGGAAAACAGCTCATGATAAGCTGTCACACAGACATCTGGGAAGGAGATTTTTATTGCTTTCAGAAATATCACCAGATCTAGAAAGGAATGCAATAATGTAAATCAATTAATAATAGCAGGCACTCATATTCCATAAGAACAAGACAGTGACAGAACTTTAACAGCGTTGATATTCAGAGTGCTTATAACAAGACAGTTAACCAGCCTCAGTTTCATGGAGGAGACCATTTACAATGATGTGTACTTAATACAGAATTAAAACATTTAGAAAGAAACAAATTAAGAAAAGAAAACATATCACAGCAATCCTGAAACATCAGTAACTAAAAAGTATTATTCAAGGTGAAAACACCTCATTCACTCAAACAATAAAATAGCAATAATGACATTACTAGAAAATAACATAATTTGAAAACATTTAAACATGCTGTATCTGCAATACCCGAAACAACACCTAAATATGATGTGAAATAACTGGAAAATGGACGATTTATAATTCCATAGCAACTGTCACCTATATAACTAACCAATGCTACAATAATATGATCATGTCAGACTCTCATCTCTGCTAACTCTATTAGTGCATTAGTTGAGGCATTTTACAAGCTATTAGGTTGTGTTAAACTCATTAGTGCAAATTATTCATGAATGTTGAGTGTTTCTGTTTGACTAATGACTCCATTACCTCAATATTCTCTGTACCAATGTGTCCTTCAGATATAATACAATGTTTAGTGAGACATGACTGTTTGGGTAAGTGTGTATTGTACTGAAGTGATATCTGCAGGGTATGCCATCATTACAAATGGTTTTAATTACCGAATGAGGTGTTGTACAATTGATTTACTAACACCAATTCGAACCTTTGATGATAATTTATACTTTTATCATCTTATATTTTGTGGAGTATGAAGTATATGGTACAGGGGCATTTGATTGCAAACTCTACAACCTGCAGCTGCCTAGACTGGTGGACTGATATCTGAATATTCATAATTTAAGTTATATATAGTAATAAATACAGCAGCACTGGAACTGTTATCACAGCCTTAGTCACTCACTTCTTCAACCAAACCTGCAGAGATAACAAAAAGAAATTACATCATAAAAATGCAAAGCTATGTCTTGCAAAAAAGTTTGATTACGTCATTATGTTACAATACTAAATAAATTGTACTTTTTAATAGATTGTTGTTGATAAAGTTTTGTTTTTGATCGATTTTTGATGAGCTGAACTCAAAGATCTAAGACTTTTTCTATGTACACAAAAGGCCTATTTCTCTCAAATATTGTTCACAAATCTGTCTAAATCTGCGTTAATGAGCACTTCTCATTCGCCGAGATAATCCATCCACCTCACAGGTGTGGCATATCAAGATGCTGATTAGAAGCATGATTATTGCACAGGTGTGCCTTAGGCTGGACACAATAAAAGGCCACTCTAAAATGTGCAGTTTTACTGTACTGGGGTATCTGGTGTGACCACCATTTGCCTCACACAGTGCAACACATCTCCTTCGCATAGAGTTGATCAGGTTGTTGATTGTGGCCTGTGGAATGTTGGTCCACTCCTCTTCAATGGCTGTGCGAAGTTACTGGATATTAGCAGGAACTGGAACACGCTGTCGTATACGCCGATCCAGAGCATCCCAAACATGCTCAATGGGTGACATGTCCAGTGAGTATGCTGGCCATGCAAGAACTGGGATGTTTTAAGCTTCCAGGAATTGTGTACAGATCCTTGCAACATGGGGTCGTGCATTATCATGCTGCAATATGAGCGTGATGGTCGTGGATGAATGGCACAACAATGGGCCTCAGGATCTTGTCACGGTATCTCTGTGCATTCAAAATGCCATCAATAAACTGCACCTGTGTTAGCATTCCATAACATATGCCTGCGCATACCATAACCCCACCGCCACCATGGGCCACTCGATCCAAAACGTTGCCATCAGAAAACTGCCCACCCACACGATGCCATACATGCTGTCTGCCATCTGCCCTGTACAATGAAAACCGTTATTCATCCGTGAAGAGAACACTTCTCCAAAGTGCCAGATGCCATCGAAATGTGAGCATTTGCCCACTCAAGTCAGTTACGACGACGAACTGCAGTCAAGTTGAGACCCCGATGAGGACGACAAGCAGGCAGATGAGCTTCCCTGAGACAGTTTCTGAGAGTTTGTGCAGAAATTCTTTGGTTATGCAAACCAACTGTTGCAGCAGCTGTCCGGGTGGCTGGTCTCAGACAATCTTGGAGGTGAAGATGCTGGATGTGGAGGTCCTGGGCTGGTGTGTTTACACGTGGTCTGCGGTTGTGAGTCCAGCTGGATGTACTGCCAAATTATCTGAAATGCCTTTGGAGACTTTGGAGCTTATGGTAGAGAAATGAACATTCAATTTACTGGAAACAGCTCTGGTGGACATTCCTGCAGTCAGCATGCCAATTGCACGCTCCCTCAAAACTTGCGACATCTGTGGCATTGTGCCGTGTGATAAAACCGCACATTTTAGAGCGGCCTTTTATTTTGGCCAGCCTAAGGCACACCTGTGCAATAATCATACTGTCTAATCAGCATTTTGATATGCCACACCTGTGAGGTGGATGGATTATCTCGGCAAAGGAGAATTGCTCACTAACACAGATTTAGACAGATTTTTGAACAATATCTGAGAGAAATAGGCCTTTTGTGTACATAGAAAAAGTCTTAGATTTTTGAGTTCAGCTCATGAAAAATGGGGGCAAAAAAAAAAAGTGTTGCGTTTATAATTTTGTTCAGTGTATGTCTGGTGAATACAAATATAGAGTTAGATACAGTGGTGAATTTTAAATAAATAATTTGCAACTTAAAAATATGTTGATTGGTGCAGTAAAAAAAAAAAAAAAGAGAAATATTGAGGATGTTAGCATACAGTTCCAGAATAAGCAACAGAGAGACAGTATAACATGATGTAAGAGGAAATTAATTTACTTGATCAGAACAAAAGTTTAGAAAGAGTAAACATTGACAATCCGGATGCAATAAGAAACAAATTATCCTTCAGAGACATGCTAATAACCAGAACTGCACTTGTTGTACATCGTATGCTATGACATGAACTCACTCTGTGGAGGGTTCATGTCCATGGCCCACAGCAAGTTTCAGGAGCCATTCTGTTTGGGTCTAGCGCCAAGCTCCCTGTTCTCTTTCAGTGAATTGGTGGTTAGATTCAGACTCTGAGTTTGACTTTGTGTTTTTGTTTCATCTGTCTTAAGAGTGAAGTAACCACCTTCTTCAGCTACAATCTTCTCAACTTTCTCCATCAGCTGGAGCAGCTGTGGGTGTTCGCCAAAAATAAAGTTATTGATGACGTGGTACCTTTTCTTGCACTTGTCCACCACCCACTGAAGGTCACGACCTTCCCTTCGTATATGTCTTTCTATGGACCTGTCCTTCAAAACCTCTGCCCAGGTAAACACCACCATGGTGTGCTTCCACACATCCTCCCCAAAAAGTGCTATGTTCTCCTCTATATGAGCCCGGTCTGTTTCAGTGAACATGCCAACAGGTATGACCAGCAGGAATGCATGGGGTCCAGGTTGGCACAAAGTTACGCTTCGGACCATTTCCTGCTGGTAGTCCGCTGGTGTGGTTTGGGCTGAGAACCAGCCAGGAGTGTCTACTACTGTTACGTTGCGCTGATCCACCTCGGTTTCACGTTTCACGCAGAATTCGGCGGCACGTTCCAGACGAAATTCTTCACGGCCCAAAATGGTGTTGCCAGTCAGGCTTTTACCTGGCCATCGCCAACCCAGCAAGATCAGCCGGAGTTCTGGGAGACGGTTCGCTTCATGGGCAGCTGCTGCCAAGCTTTTCTGTTCCTCAGGGTTGAGTTGGTCATCAGCTGTAAGGTACCAATACATTATTATTTGGGAAGGGCTGGAAAGGAGTGAACTGACAGTCGTGAAAATTTATATATAAATAAATATATATTTATTTATTAGGTAATGTGGCCCACACTATATGAAAATGTTTGAGCTGCTACTGCTATATTGTGCACCTCATCATGAAACATTGTTTTGACCAATCTGCATCCAAGAATGTGTTTTATAAGCTGTATTATTATTAATTGTGGATCATAAATTAGGAAAATGTCTGTATTGTCTATTTTTAAAATTATTTAAAGGCCTTTTGTGAAATATTATTAAATTAAAACAAATAATTTATATTTTAACTTATTTTCAAATTAATTTAATTCTTTATTGTCTTGTTTAATTTTTTTAAACATTACTCCAGTCTTCAGTGTCACATGATCCTTTAGAAATCATTCTAGTATGAGTTAGTGCTCAAGAATCAGTTATTATCAATAATTTTGCTTATCCATGGTCATTTTTTTCTTTAATTAATAGAAAGTTCACAAGAACAGCACTTAATGAAAATAGGAATCTTGTGTAACTTTATAAATGTATTTACTATAATTTTGATCAATTTAATGCATCCCTGATGAGAACCTTTTTTTTGTTTTTTTACATTCAACTATCCTGCCAAGCAACACTAATGCTAAAGTAGTACAGTTATTCCTATAAAAACTCCTGAGAGCCTTGAAATAGGCTTTCACCCTAAAGCACACTAGAAGAAGCGATGATGGAATAAAAGGTGTTCATATGAAAATAAGTCACTGTAGACGACTAATATATTGATTAATAGAACACTGAATAACTTATGGATGTGTGTTTTATAATGTGAAAGTGTCTGTTGTGTCATATGTCCACCTGTGAACGTCATACCTGAGAGCAGCGGAAAACAGTGAGACGTGTCACATTCACCCGACACATACACTCACCGGGAACTCACACGATGCCAAATTTAAGTACAACTGCCGCGTTATAAAGCATTATTTAACAGTATACTTTAAAACAACTTACAGGTTGAATATGATGGTCTGTTTGAGCTCATGACGATGCCTTTTTTTTTAAGTTTAGACGTGTAAGTAATCCGTGAGAAAAGAGTGATTTCCTGCTTGACGTGTAAGTAATCCGTGAGAAAAGAGTTGTTTGTAATCCGTGAGAAAAGAGTGATTTCCTGCTTGCTTCTTGAAGGGCGGGACTTTGGAATCGGATCTTTTCAGTGCATCATTTTAACCTACTGTCTATGATTTTAACTAGTCTGAGGTGCGTTTCCCAAAAGCATCGTTAGCTAAATACGGTCGCAAGTTCCACTGAACTTGCTCGTTGAAACGCACCCATGAACGGCTCTGGAGTAAACTAATGAAGAACAATTGAATGAAGAACAATTGTTTCAAACAAAATACGGAAATATGTTTATGCCCATGTTGAGAAAGATGACACACATTTTAACCGAGATATTTAAATTAATTTTAGTGTTGTTTAAACACTTTATAGATTTCTCAGCTGAAAATGGCTGAACTGAAATGGAATATTTCACTAAACAGGACCCTTCACAAAACTTATTAATTCAAAAAAAAAAGAAAAAAAAAATTCAAATGAACCGATACGAAACGAGTCAGACTTCCACCAACGGGAGGAGTGTTGACCTCTTGTGTGAGCGCGCACTCAAAGAGAGCTCACGAGGCCATCTAGCGGAAATGAGAGATCAGACAAGCTCTAAACTTGTCCAAGAGCAAGGTAGTGCCATGGTTACTACAGGTGCTGGTCATATAATTAGAATATCATCAAAAAGTTGATTTATTTCACTAACTCCATTCAAAAAGTGAAACTTGTATATTATATTCATTCATTACACACAGATATATTTCAAATGTTTATTTCTTTTAATTTTGATGATTATAACTGACAACTAAGGAAAATCCCAAATTCAGTATCTCAGAAAATTAGAATATTACTTAAGACCAATACAAAGAAAGGCTTTTTAGAAATCTTGGCCAACTGAAAAGTATGCACATGAAATGTATTTGCATGTACAGCACTCAATACTTAGTTGGGGCTCCTTTTGCCTGAATTACTGCAGCAATGCGGCATGGCATGGAGTCGATCAGTCTGTGGCACTGCTCAGTTGTTATGAGAGCCCAGGTTGCTCTGATAGTGGCCTTCAGCTCTTCTGCATTCTTGGGTCTGGCATATCATATCTTCCTCTTCACAATACCCCATAGATTTTATATGGAGTTAAGGTCAGGCGAGTTTGCTGGCCAATTAAGAACAGGGATACCATGGTCCTTAAACCAGATACTGGTAGCTTTGTCACTGTGTGAAGGTGCCAAGTGCTGTTGGAAAATGAAATCTGCATCTCCATAATGTTGGTCAGCAGCAGGAAGCATGAAGTGCTCTAAAACTTCCTGGTATACGGCTGCATTGACCTTGGACCTCAGAAAGCACAGTGGACCAACACCAGCAGATGACATGGCACCCAAACCATGACTGATTGTGGAAACTTTACACTGGACCTCAAGCAACGTGGATTGTGTGCCTCTCCTCTCTTCCTCCAGACTCTGGGACCCTGATTTCCAAAGGAAATGCAAAATTTACTTTCAACAGAGAACATAACTTTGGACCACTCAGCAGCAGTCCAGTTCTTTTTGTCTTTAGCCCAGGCGAGATGCTTCTGTTCCTCTCTGTTGTTCAACAGTGGCTTGAGACAAGGAATGCGACAGCTGAAACCCATGTCTTGCATACGTCTATGCGTAGTGGTTATTGAAGCACTGACTCCAGCTGCAGTCCACTCTTTGTGAATCTCCCCCACATTTTTGAATGGGTTTTGTTTCACAATCCTCTCCAGGGTGCGGTTATCCCTATTGCTTGTACACTTTTTTCCTACCACATCTTTTCCTTCCCTTCGCCTCTCTATTTAATGTGCTTAGACACAGAGCTCTGTGAACAGGCAGCCTCTTTTGCAATGACCTTTTGTGTCTTGCCCTCCTTGTGCAAGGTGTCAATGGTCGTCTTTTGGACAACTGTCAAGTCAGCAGTCTTCCCCATGATTGTGTAGCCTACAGAACTAGACTGAGAGACCATTTAAAGGCCTTTGCAGGTGTTTTGAGTTAATTAGCTGATTAGAGTGTGGCACCAGGTGTCTTCAATATTGAACCTTTTCACAATATTCTAATTTTTCAGAGATACTGAATTTGGGATTTTTCTTAGTTGTCAGTTATAATCATCAAAATTAAAAGTAATAAACATTTGAAATATATCAGTCTGTGTGTAATGAATGAATATAATATACAAGTTTCACTTTTTGAATGGAATTAGTGAAATAAATCAACTTTTTGATGATATTCTAATTATATGACCAGCACCTGTATGGTTTAGTAATCTTAGGATGTATTCACACCTGTCTTGTTTGGTTCGATTGAATTGAACTCTGGTTCATTTCTCCCTTTGGTGCGGATCTTTTTGGCAGGTGTGAATACAGCAATCACACTTTGGTGCACAGCAATCACACTTTGGTGCACACCAAACAACCAAACTGAGACCCAGCTGAAGAGAAGAGGTGGTCTCGGTTCAGTTTCAAACGAACTCTGGTACGGTTTGTTTAAGATGTGAATATGATTCAACCTCGATCCGACCCAACTGCAGAAAGCACTGCGCCTTTTGAGTTAACAGTCTGGAGAAGATGCATAAAAATGCGGATGTGTTCAGCAAGTTCAGCATAAGGATGAAGGAGAGGGGATTTGAGCGGTCTCCCACAAATCATGTTGAGCGTTTTCTTCCCCGTAGAAGTAGGCTACATTATAAGGAAACATAACGTGGTTTAACGTACCTTAACAACGACTGGGGAAAACCAAACTTCTGTCAGTTTTTACTTATAATAAACACCATTTTGCATTCACGTTAAGCTGTTTCCAAATAATGGACACCTGTGGGGGAGAAAGTTATATTAATAGCCTATTAACGAGATTTTAGTCACTTCATATGCTGAATAAGAGCTCATTCTTATGAAAGTAGCAAGTGATTATTATAAGTAAAATTTGACAGATGTTTGGTTTTCCACGGTTTTTGTTAAGGTAGGCTACGTTAAACCACATTAAGCTGTTTCCTTATAATGGACTTCTATTGGGGAGAAAATGCTTAAGGTGATATTATTCACTTTATCTGTGGAATAAGGGCTCATTCTTTTGATGGTAGTTAGTGTTTATTACAAGTAAGGTTTGACAGAAATTTGGTTTTCCCTGGTCGGTGTTTAGGTACGTTAAGCGTTTTAGAATGTCCCCACTTTCTCGCTTTCCTATGCGCGCCGGTTATGTACATATATATATATATATATATATATATATATATATATATATATATATATATAGTTATATATATATATATATATATATACCTAATCCATCTTCTGCGCAGTGTCATGGTCAGTATGCCATGGTAGGCGCACATAAGAGCATGCTCTCTCTGCCAGAACCATCTTGCAGCACTTCTTCGTCTTCGCAAAATCCTTGTTACAACATCGTATAGATGACATTGTCTCATCTGATGTTCATAAGTGTCTTCATATTGCGTTTGTAGCTAATAACAGAAAATCTGTAAAATAATAACAATTGCACTACGAAAAATTTCCATAATTAGCCTGTTTTCAAACTTCCTGATTTTCCCTGCTTGAGAATTTCTGTCCAATGAATGGATGACCTTAGCACACGTGTGGTTTTGTTTACAATTTTTGGTTCACTTGCAAAAAGGGCAGTGTGAAAGCGAACAGCACCAAAAAATAAAAAATCAACATTGTATTTGGTCCGGACCAAAGCAATTGAACTAGTGGACTTTCCTGATGTGAATACACCCTTAATTAGCCTATTCTACATACATGTGTATGTGAAGTCTTTGCTTTAAAATGCATTGCAAGATCTCCTAACCAAAGATCACATGATCACAAATGGAAATCACTTCCGTGAAGTGAACAGCGCATTCTCCCTTCGCTAACGGACTTCTGGAAGGGCCCTTGGTGAAGGGATTCAGTTGTTCACTTTTGTTTGGAACGTCCCTACAAATGTTTTCCCTTTTCTAAAGTGCTTTTGGAGGGGTGCTTGGGAGGAAGTTTATTTGTTTAATTTTGATTCTAGAACATAACTATTGTGTCAAAATCAAGACTTTACAACATTGTAAGCACACTCTTGAATCATGCATTTAATAAATAAAGTTTATTTTTTTAACAAAACCCTGATTCTACATTTTCTTAAAAATTAACAGTTTACTGTCCTTCACTAATAAAATGTTACTATTTACACCAAGTTGCCACCAAAGTAATCCTTCATCTTAAAGATCAACACACAACAAAATCATTAGCTTGAATACAAATGTTTAGCTTAATTTCTCTACTTTTGTATATAAAAATATCTTATAATTTGACACAAATTCTTGGATGTAGAGCTAAGAGTGCAAGTTAGCAAAAAGCAAAAAGAAGAAAGAGTTTGTACTGCTGCTTATGAAGCCCATGCAGACAACCTCTTCATGTCATGATCGTCCTCCACTCTCTTCTTTGAGGCTGAAAGAGTGAAATAACAGACATTTAGATGAAGTGGAGACTGTATAAAAGGCCTGGGGTCTCATTTATAAAACTCTCCGTAGATTTCATCCCAAAAGTGTTCGTAGGCACAAAAGCTAGATTTTGCATACTCACAAAAGTTTTCAGATTTATAAAACCATGCGTACACCAGAACCTGTGCAAAAATCCCTTTATAAATCCCAGTCAGGGGAAGACTGTGCATACGTGCATCACTATCTCGTCTCCTCCCCGAAATAACCATATATGGAGCTTACAATGCCTAGTTTTACTATGCATAACCTCATCTGCATATTATTTCCATGCTTATTCCTACCACGTGACACCATGTTCAACACCAAGACATTAAGGAAATATGAGATGGGGACTATAATGCTATTTGTGCCATACACATTATTTTTTATTGCTAAAAATTATCCAGTATCCTTGTCATGTTTTATAAAAAAATATATGAAAATATCCATAAAAACAAAATGGTTTAAAGTTGTTCTCAGATAGTTGATCTCATTCTTTTACACTGGCAAAATAGTATTTCAATTGTTTTAAACAATTCAAATCAATTAAATATATGCAGTTTTAGCTATTTTTAGCGGAAACAGATTGGCCCATATTTATTACAATTGTCTGATTCGGCTCGTCACTAACAAAGTATTTTAAAAAGGAAACATGCAAATCTTACCGTTTTCTCCTAGTTATATCCTTCAAACATAGTGGTCTTTTTTTATTATGTTGTGGAGATGCCTTCACATGACATCAACACCTCCGTGCAGCAGAGTTGCGGTTGTACAATAAGCTATTATTATTGGTCCTATACTGGACAATGGACAGTTCGACCACTGAAACAAGCAGTGTCTGCCGTAATATCGAAGTAAGTGTGCATCATTGATCATTGTTCTCGCTAAAATATTTCTCATAACATGTGATCTGTAGTTTAGTTTAAAGATGAATTATTGTGCACCTATAGCACTCCTCACTGTCATTAAAACATAGCATACCACAAGAAATATTATGTAGCTTATTGTTAATAAAATGATGTAATTATGTTTTTTGTAAAATTATGTAATTTTAGTGTTTATCTCCATTAATGAGAGTGGAGTATTTAATGTAAATGTGTATATCGACATGAAAACAGAGTTTAAAATCGTTCTTTACTTCATTACTTTTCTCACTCCAGGAAAAATAGCTCGTACGTATGGTCTAGAATGTCCGTACGGTGAGTACATATTTACGCCAAGCTTATTTTTTATAAATCACGATATGTGCGTGAAAAATTGCGTACGCATGTTTCTATGCTGTTTTTTTTTGTTTTGTATGTTTATAATTTTTTTAATTGAATAAAAGGTTGGTCTTTTGCTGAATTTTAAAAGAATGTGTGGGTCTCTTTATACTTGCAAGGTGGCTTGGTCTTGCACTAGGCAGTTTGGTGGTTGGTACACTTGGTAATCTTCCCATATTCTTCATACTTTCTTCTAGTTCTTCTTGTTCCAACTCTGCCAACTCTGCCAACAATTCATCCTAAAAATATATATAAATGAGCACAGATCACTTCATAAATCAAAGTAAACATGCTGCTATAAATAACCAGAAACATTTTAAAAAGCTGCAGTATTAAATAAATGATGAACCAGAGCCAAACCTTATACACTTTAAATGTGGGGGAAAATAATTACTCTTTTTGTATTATTATTTATAACATCTACCTCATCAAACTGATCACCAAATGGTTTTGAGATGGCATCACTGATCTCTTGAGCTACTTCCTGTTGTTCTGTAATGTCCTGCATGAGGGTGTCAATCTTATCTAGATCTCTGAAAGTGAGAGAGACAGAATGATTGATGAGATCTGATGACATTTGAACAAAACGAGAAGCAGTATGGTTGACTGTTTAATCCACTGGTCAAAGTTATGCAGTTGTATGCAATAGTCATTTATAGGGTTTATCATCTTTATAATAAAAAAATATATTAAAAAAACAATTTTGCAGTATTGACCACTAAAAATATTTATTCCTGAGAGCTGTGTAATAAGTGATGATAACTGGAATTTTATATAATTCAATGGCAGTGTTAAGAAAACCAATGATGACACGCACATGTTCTGGTGAACCCCTTTGATGGCTTTAGCTGCATAACCCATGTTCTTCAGAACCTCTGTGTTTGTGGTGGCATTCTCAAGGGCCTCTCGCTGGAATTCAATAGTGGACAGTGTCCCGTCAATCTGCGTCAGCTGCTGTTCGAAGCGTTTCTTCCTCTTAAGAGCCTGAAGTGCAGCTAACAAAATGTTGGGATCTAATAATGTTGCTTCTTATTGTCATCATCATCATCAAACATTTCCCAGCAGAATTAAACTAATACAATTAAATGATTAAATTATATTTTTCTGAAATTTTACAAAATGATATTTTCTTTTGTAAATTCTGCAAGATCAAATGAAAAAGTAAATGAAAAATCAGATAGAAATCCAAGATGTGTAGTCCAAAAAAAAAAAAAAAAAATCTGCCTTTTAAAAGAATGCACCTTGGCCTCTGGGTGTAAACTACATGCTTGTGTAAATGCACAAAGGGACAACTGTAAAATGAGGAGTGTCAAGATGAACAGCATGTTTTTATGAGTGACAGGGCGTCACTCTACATTAACAAAAGCCATGTTTCACCGCCATGTCTCAGTGGGGTGTTACACTTTCCAGATGTAAACGATGACACGTTCAATAGCATGTTATAACACCTTGCTTTTAATCATTTACAACTGAAAAAAAAAAAAAAAAAAAAAAAAAAAAAAAAAAAAAAAAAAAAAAAATATATATAATATATATATATATATATATATATATATATATATATATATATATATATATATATATATATATATATATTACCATTATTTATTTATTTTTTATTGCCATTGTTAAGTTATTAATGTTTAAAACTGTAATATCTAAATTATGAGTGAAATAAAAATTATTGTTATAAATCTTTGCACAAATAACACAAATGTTCCACGGTTCTGGTGTCATTTACACCACAACAACTTTATCCCTGTTTGTATTTCATTATTTCAAAAGTTTGTTTAGGAAGGACACAACAGTGTCAGTGAAGAGCATGAATTAAATAAATAATAATAATTAAAAAAAAAAATCATAAAAAAAAAAAATTCATCGGTTTCATTAGATTTCAGGGTACAAAGGATAAAAATTACATAATCCCTCTCTACAGAAAGACCTATTTAACATACCTCTCTTGTTTTTGGTGCCATTCTTCTTGGCAATCGTGATTTCCTGCTCGATTCTGCTCTCCAGGTATTCCTGTTTTTTGGTTAACATGGACTCTGTCTCTCTCAGTCTGTTGATGGCCTCTTGGGGTGATGGACCAGACCGAGACCGATGCTTAGATCTAGAAACGGATCCAGAACTAGAACCAGAACTAGGCCTGGAGCTGGATGAGCTTGATGAGCTAACTTTAAACATCTTTGAAATTTTACTCATTTTGAATGTACTGCTTTTAATTCCAGTTAAAGATCCAACTGATTTAAAACATCTGGCAGATACAGGATCGCGAGAGAAAGTGGCAGTTCTTGAAACTCTGCTTTTCACATTCAATTCAAAACACCAACATAACCCAATCAGTGGCAGTTCTTGAAACTCTGCTTTTCACATTTTCAACACCTGTGACTTCGCACGTAAACCTATTGCTGCACGTGTTTTTGCCGAAGATGCCAGATTCTGCATCCCCTCGTGTGTTCGACTTCATGCAGCGCCGCGCAGACCTATCGGCGAGAGTAGCCGCTTGCAGTCGGGGGCGGAATTGAAAGTGGAGACGTGAAGTCGGACATTAGGCTCGTTTGAGATTAGCAAAATCTGCGAATAACCGATCACCGGTGATCACCGCGAGAAGCATGCCGGTTAGAAAAGTCTCCGAGTTAAGTCCGACTTGCTCTGATGTCATGCTGACGGGTGCCAAAAAACTCTCACGACTGCGATCGAGGCGGCTGTGTCGGATTGTGCAGTAGGGCGCAGTTGCTTTCCACCGACTTCTCTGATCAAATGCATGACGGCACATCTTAAAGCTCAGACACTTTAATATAATATATCTGATTTCATGTGATTATATATTTAAATTATGCATGAATGTTCCTAAACACTATGACAGTGCGATCTCTGTGTGAGATGTGTGATTGTTGTCATGTTTCTATGAAAATCTGAAATACATGTTTGTATTAAAGTAAATGGATGTTAAATACACCTTTCGTATGGAATCAAACAGCAAGCACTTTGAGTGTCGTGTTCATCATATTTATTTTCAAATAAAAGCAACAGAACTGAAGTTATACCATGTTTATTAGCAACACAGCACATGAGTGTGAATAACGCGATATCTGCCTTTGGTCCCATTGGTATCCCTTTTACTTCGAAAGGTCAGACCTGTCCGTCTTGACTGTGCTTATTTCACTCCTCCCCTGACTGCAGCCGCCTACTTTCGCCTACATTTCAGGCGAGGCGCATCTCAAACAAGCCTGTCACAATGGGTTAGGCCAGGGGTCTGCAACCTCCAACGTCAAAAGAGCCATTTTGGCCCCTTTCCCACTGAATAAAATTCACGTGCATGGAGCCACAAAATATTTGATCCCTAAATAAAGACAACAAGGCATATAGCTAAAGTGTTATATTCAGTTATGCTACAGGGCAGGGGAGTAGCAGTCATTTCAATAATATTATTATTGTTCTAAAGTGTTATATTCAGTTATGCTACAGGGCAGGGGAGTAGCAATAATTTAAAATGCTGTACAATAACCAAACATTTGTCTAGTATAATATTTTTGATATATATTTTACTAATGACAGTGTATGGTTATGGTTGAATAATCAGCATAATAGTTTACTACATTTTATCACGGAATAAGACAAAAAAAAAAATTATAGCTTCTGTACTGTAATTAATGCTATGTCAATTACCACTGTATCATTCATATTAAAGACTTGAAAAATAGGGTTGGGCCGATAGACGATGTCATTGTTATTTGAGGATTGATGATTGGGGTTGGGATGTTGGGCTGTGATATTGTTAGGGTACGTGTTCGGAGAGATATTCCGCATCCCAATACCGTGTTAGAAAATGACGTGCAAGGAACCCCTAAAGGGAATAAATAAACGATGAGAGGAAAATACATATTTTAATAATTTATCTCACAGTTATAACATTGGGCAATTATATTGTATATAAATTGCGGGCATCAGGGAGCCACTAAACTGCTTTTGAATGCACGATCGATTATAGTTTCACTTTCATTTTCGAGATTCGCGATCACACGTTTATACATGGAGCTGGAGCGGCAGTACTTACAACACATTTTACAAAATTAGATGTTTGTCAGTGGTGCTAAGGATCTGCAAATCATTCACCATCAGGGCCGTGCACACAGACATTTTGAGAGGCACTGGCCAAACCAAAAAAAGGGGCACTAGGGGGTGGGTGCTTGTTAATACAATTGATACAGTTGTTACAAATATACAATTAAAAGAGAAGACAGTTCTGTAATAATTTCAGACTTTATTGCAGATGTTTTGATAAGAGTGTGCTCTCCCTCACTTTCTGAGCCTGCTTCTGCCTCATCTTCATTGGAAGTAGGGGAGAATGGGGTAAGTTGACCCACCCCGTTTCTTGGCAACTGTACACCTTTACTGTCATGTGACCATTTTTTTTGGAACCACCCATCATTTCTGCCAGACCGTGGTAAGGAGAAACACACAGGAGGAGTGGAAGGCACCCATTTACTTTAAAAACTGTTTTTGGCTTCTCAAAGTTATAACAGATGATATGGTTTTTACATCAAAGCAAATTTATCCAGATCTAAAAATATGTATGACACATATAGGTTATTTAGCAATAAAACCATGCCAATAATTTAGCTAAATGTTAGCCTGAACTGGTAAGCTACAGTACCTTTTTTTTTTTTTTTTTTAAAAATGGCATCTATGGGGAAAAGTGAGCCAAATGTTGTGGGGTAAATTGGGTCAGCATTTTAACTTACCCCACCATAAGGCACTGTAATTACTGTAAGTTAAATCTCTGAATTATAAACTGATGTTTTAATGTGATATTACTGGTTTAGTTTATCATATACATATTATTTGTGGTTTATTTGATAGGGACAGTGTACAAGTGCACCAAATCCTTCTCTGATAAGAACCAGAAAATGCTTTTCACATTATAAACAGATATATCTTTCCACCTGTAGTCTCTAATGGCCAAAAAACTCTGTTTAGTCTGTTTTTAGGAAGGCTACAACTTTGATGTTCAACATATTGTTTCAGAAATGCAAACAATATTGAAATTTAAACCTCATTTGGTTGGTTTTATTTTGTTAAAATTAACTTTATAAAAAGAAATATGACTGTTTGTAAGAGGAAATTATTAAGTTAGTTTGTATATTGTTATTTATTTCAAATGGGTTTGAATCAGATTTGGTCAGATGGTCATTTTACACCCAGATGATGCATCTTTCCCACTGACTCAGCTCAGGTCAACTTACCCCAAACCCGGGGCAAACTGAGCCATGGGAACACTTTTTTATAAGAACCTTTGTCATAGATACATTCTGATCATTTAAAATGATAGGAATACTTTCATTAGGATAGGATTGGATAGATACTTTCATTGTACTTCTGCGTCATTTTCCCTTATCTTGAGAACCACATAAGTAAAAAAAATGGTTAATCTTGCCCCACTCTCCCCTATAAGTATTATTCATTCAATTCAAGTTTATTTGTATAGCGCTTTTTACGATACAAATCATTGCAAAGCAACTTTACAGAAAATTACGTTTCTACAATATTTAGTAGTAGCTTATCAGTGATGACTGTCAGTTTATGTGTATACGGCAGAAATGTGTTCGGAAAAATCAATAAAAGACGTAAACAAACAGACGATTAACACTATTAACAGTAATTATGCACTCAAACTTATAGCGAAATGTGGTAGTTCTGTATGTTGTCTCTGGGTTAGCATCATCTGAGGTCCTCTGAGGGGTTGGCATCATCTCTTCTCAGGTGTTATGGATCCAGACTGGAGCTTGTGTAAATCCTAGTGGCAAAACAGAGAAACAAATAGAGAAATAATTAGCGTAGCTGCTGTTCCAGCCAAGTAAAATTAATTAGTTTAACCCAAGCTAAAGAATAATAATGCGCATTTGATCAGATATAACTGCAGTCCAAAATTATGAGATGCATTATTTGAATGCTTGGCCAAAGAGGTGTGTTTTTAATCTAGATTTAAACAGAGGAAGTGTGTCTGAACCCCGAACATTATCAGGAAGGCTATTCCTGATAAGTATTAGACATTTACTTTAATATTTTACACCATAAATCTACATGTATATTATATACTAATAAACAACTCATTTAGAAAATGTATATTACTTTTAAACTATGTATAGGCCTACTATTAATATGGTTTTAATAAAATATGTGTAATAGTTTACTTGTATCAAGACAAGTGTTTATAATGTGAAATATACTTAATTGCAAGAATTAAAGTATGACAAACTGCTAAATATTCTATATGATGATTTACCTGCTGGCTTGCTGGAGTTTTGAAATCATGTTTGCAATGTTGAACTGCCTTTAGCAGCCTCTCTTCGCTCTTCAAGTGTGCCAACAACAGTGGATTTTGTGTTATTTAGATCTGATTGGGTATAATTTTATTAGACATTCTAATTCTAAGAACGTGGATATTTTGTTGTAATCACTTTTTTTTATCACTTTACTGACAGAAATACAAAAACAAACTACCAAATGACTAATTCAGCAAATCATCCACTGACTGTAATGTGGACTGTAATGCATCTACCTGTTTAATGAATGAGCTTCTGGAACTGTGGTCTCTACAGCAGAGAGTGGCACATAGATTGTGAGTGATGTTGCGGAATGGCAGGAAAACTTGGAGCAGATTCATGGAATCAGCGGATCTTCAGCGGAGAGGGAATAGAACGCTTTGGGCTCAGGTGAGGCTGGGGTGGAGGGGGTGTTGAGAGGGGCACCTCAGCCGATGTGGGTAAAGGGGCAGTGGCTCTAGCCACCGAGCCACCCCCTTGTGCACGGCCCTGTTTACCATTGTCCTCAGTCAGCAGGTTTATGCTTGTAATTCAGTTTAGCTACAGCGATAGCGGGCTTCAAAAGTTACTTTTATCATACGAGTTGGTTTGGACTTTTTGTACTTTTCTGTACACCTTCACCGATGCTACAGGGAGCCACCACAAAGGGATGAAAGAGCTGCGGGTTGCGGACCCCTGGGGCTGGGCTAGGCAATGCGACCCATATATGGCCTCATGGGGGAAGCACATCATATCCATGTAGCTTTGCGGATTGCAAAGAGAAAGAGCTGCTGCCTGTCATCTGCCCACACTGTGAAAAATACTTCTACCTACGAACATACTTTACAATACCTTACATCTCTGACACTGCTGAAGTCTCACCTAATGGACAAAGAGACTATAGTGGGAAAACAATGGGTAAAACCTCATTAAAATAATGTTTTGTGAATATAACCATGCCAACTGGTGTACTAAGTGTTGTGTCCATATCTACAATGCAGTGCTCATCTCAGGGGCGTATGTAGCGGATGGGCCTGACGGGCCCAGGCCCGCCTACTCTGATGACAGGCTCCCCCAGTTTATTATACAAATATAATATTTGTTAAATAATTATTGTTTCATCTATTTTAACACAATTAGAGAACTGTTATAACATCTCAAATAACTAAAATAAATAAAATGTGTTTTTGCATAATTCTTGATGAGTTTGACTGACAGCAGTGTTAGCCAATTGTTAGGCTGTTTCGGGCATGCACGCATGTCAATTTGTGCGTGTTCATCCATTCAGTTGGACTGTAATTTGCAGCTGTGTATTAGAAAATGTTAGAAAAACAGCAGCAATGCATGATTCTGTAAAAAAGACTTTTAAAAACTCGCACTGACAATGAAGAAAGCCCGCCCATCAGTCTGCAAATACCAGTAAGACTTTCAGTTCCATGCACAAACCGGTTCATTCTGTGAAGCCGAAAAACACTACTGTCAGGCCGATTATGAATGTCATTTGAGCTCAGTCAGTGTTTTCAGTCAGGGTTCAAAGTCATTTGGTGTGCGGTGTTTAAAGAATTTAAAGGGGTCATAGGATACGATTTCAGTCTTTCCTTTCTCTTTGGAGTGTTGCAAGCTCTTGGTGCATAAAGAAGATCTATAAAGTTGCAAAGACTAAAGTCTCAAATCCAAAGAGATATTCTTTATAAAAGTTAAGAGTCAACCACGCCTTACTAAAATGGCTGATTCTAGCATGCCCCCACATGTCTACGTCACGATGTGGGAAGATTTGCATAACCGCCCAAAATGTGACACCACCCTTGTGAAGGGTGTCAATGATTGTCTTCTGAACAACAGTCAGAGCAGCAGTCTTCCCCATGATTGTGTAGCCTAGTGAACCGAACTGAGAGACCATTTTTAAGGCTCAGGAAACCTTTGCAGGTGTTTTGAGTTGATTAGCTGATTGGCATGTCACCATATTCTAATTTGTTGAGAATTGTTGAGTGAATTGGTGGGTTTTTGTTAAATGTGAGCCAAAATCATTACAATTAAAAGAACCAAAGACTTAAACTACTTCAGTCTGTGTGCATTTTATTTATTTAATACACGAGTTTCACAATTTGAGTTGAATTACTGAAATAAATGAACTTTTCCACAACATTCTAATTTATTGAGATGCTCTTGTATTTAAAGGATTTGCCACTGATGATTCAAATGCAAGTTTTGAGCAGTGTAAAGTAGCGCTTGTTGTTTGTTGTTTCTCCGATCACAAATGCATACATGGTTTTATGTTTACGCGGTGCAGTGTGTTCTATTCAAACGTAAATGCCCTGCGAAGTGGACATCACAAGATATTCCGCCATGGTTCCAGTTCGAAGCGAATGTATGTTTTCCATTCAAAGTGCATTGAAGTGTGCGAGACAATTTAACCCTCTGGGGTCTGAGGGGTTTTGGGGGCCTGGAGAAGTTTTGACATCCCCTGACTTTTGTGCTTTTTTTCAGTTGCTTATAAACATATACATGGCTAAAATCTAATAACACTGTAATCCGTACAAACTGGGCTACAATAATATGTAAATAGCATGTATGCACATGATTGTGTTTTTGAGAAAACTACGTTTATGCATGGTTAGTGAAAAACTACAATTTTGAAGTCACTTAAATAAGGTCATAAAACACCTAGAGAACATTTGTTCACAAGACTGTCAAACCTGGAGCTTGTAGCCTAGAATTTTTTTTCTTTGAAAATCATCTCGCTTACTCACTCACAGAAAACAATAGATTGATTTCAATTCTCTCGTGATTGACCATGAATATTTGTGTGATTCACACCTGAGAAGACAAAGGCCTACATAATGAGCCTTTCAGTCAGGTATGTGACCAAGAGGGAAGAGTTACAACAAAGAATGTGAGGACAAAATAAATTGATATATTTTTATGTTTGTAGTTTATTTAGAATATATTTAATTATCCCACAAAATAACTTGAGTTATTTAAAATAGTAAAAATATTTCACAATATTACTGCTTTAGCAAATGCAACTTTATGTATTTTGGATTAAATAAATGCTGGCTTGGTCAGCAGATGTAACGGCGCACCAGCAGAGGGAGCCCTCGCCTGAGTACTGACTGTTTACCGCTCCCTCTGCTTCTACATTCATTTCCTGTCGGACAGTATTTAACATGAGTCAGTGTGTTTGATCATTGCGAAGTATTGCCAGTTTACCTGCCTTACCAAGTGGTTTCCATAGTTATTCTGCTTGCCTGTTTTGTGTATGATTCTGCCTGTCTTCACGTTTACGATTGTTGGATTGCCTCATTGGATTTATGGCCTGATTGGACTGATGTTTGTGTTTGACCCATTCGCCTGCCTACTTGTCTCTGCCTTGTGGATCCCCATTGTGTATGTTGAAAGATCGGACTGCTATTACGGTACTGACTCTCTGCCTGGTTTAACGATTCTGTCTTTCCCTAATAAACTTCTGCAAATGGATTTTAATGCTGCCTCAGCCTCCATGTTACAGCAGAAGAGAATTCTTTACAAAAACATTAAAAATCTTACTGTTCAAAAGTTTTGACTGGTATTGTGTCATGTTGAAATATATAAATGAACATCACATACCTGGCTGATTCATCTTAGATGTCTTATTGAGGTGAATTATGTCTTAGTGAACAGTCTCGCTGCTTTGTTTGCTCTGATGTGGGTTGTTACCCGCCGCAAGCTTCACGTAGATGATTATAATATCTATAGCGCTCGGCGCGTGGGCATAGCGAAGGGCATTAGATATAATGAAGGGAGACGTGAAAGACTGGACATCGGGTTGTTTTCATATGGATTACTTTATCACAGAATATTTGTTTTCAGTAAGACTTGATCAGTTTAAAAGTAGACATGTCAAGCTTTCTTTGGATCTATCTCTTATGTCTCTGTGTTGAGTATTTGCTGAGATACAGTTCATTTTAATGACGCGTTTCTAAATGAAGATCAGCGCAGACCAAGGCTGCAGACAGCACACTCTGTTTGTTTCTTTATTTTATAAATGCACAAATTTTTGTTGTCATTATGTGTGTATACAAATAAAAGTAGACCCTTTACAGGCCACAAAATGCGTATCCGCGTTAATCGACTCCAGATTCCACACTGCAATCATCAATAAAAAAACTTTATTTTAAGCACTGACTTTTTTTAAAAAAAAAAAAGAAAAAAACCTGTTTAACATGAAAAATGTTTCTTCTCTCTTTATTTGTATATGTAATTTTTATATTTTTTTTAAATTTACATTTTTTTTCACTATATGTTCAGGCCACATGAGAAGACGTGAGTAGACTCATCTCGTCGTCTCTGAGAGAATATGTGGTACACTAAAAATAACGGTTATATAAATATTGAGTACTCCTGCCCTGAGAGCAGTGGTAATGCTAATGCTAACGCTAACTGACTGATGAAATGTCAAGGATATATGAACAAGTTCTTTTTTTCGCTCATATTGGTTTCACAGACGTCGCTGTAGCATTGGAAAAGCGTGTTTTACTCCTGTTACCACATAAACAGCTTTGGTGCAATCAACAGATTTAGCGGTCAAATAAAAATGCATGCTATATTATATTTAGACCATGATTATTTGTTCTGTGCATCTTTGTTCTCTAATTATCTTATTAAATGTTAGAGATGTTCATTTTTTTTTAAGATGGACGCTAGCCTCCAGTCACCTACTCTCACATACAGACTGTCCCCTGCACAACTGAGGCAACGTCATTCTGGAGTATCTGGATAACGAGAGCTCTGGACTGGATGATGTCACAGACTATATACCTTCTATATAGGAAACAATGTGTAGTACTGTAAATATATTCCACACAATTTGCTTATTTTTAATAAATGGGTCAATGGCATGTTGCTTATTCTTTTGTTCTATTTATTAATTTATTCAAAAATACACAAAAAATGCAATTCATGCATGAATTACCTTGAATACACCTCTTTTGCAAATTAAAATTTATTCTGATATTTAAAATAAGGGCAATCAGGGTGCTTTGACTTTTCATGTCACAAAAAAGAAAAAGTTTATAAGTATGATGTTCTTTAATTCACAAAGTATTCTGACAATCTTTTAGTATTATCTCAGATCAGATAGTTTGATGTTTTTATGACATGGCAAGGTTAAAGTTGTGGTGCAACTCTTCAAAAATGTAATGATATTTAATGAGTTATGTAAAGAATGATTTTTTGTCGTTGTTTTAAAAATTATTATCATGTGTACAGTTATGTATTCAATGTGTAAGAAAATCTATTTTCTTTTTACTTCTTATCTTAAATTCTAAGAAAGAATTTGTCTTCCACACTTAAAGGGATACTTCACCTCAAAATAAAAATTTTGTCATTAATCACTTACCCCCATGTCGTTCCAAACCCATAAAAGCTCAGTTCGTCTTTGGAACACAATTTAAGATATTTTGGATGAAAACCGGAGGCCTGTGACTGTCCATAAAATAATCCATGTTAGACTGCCAAGTAAATAACAGTGTAATTCAAAACAAATTTTGTAAATCTAAAAGGTTTCATATGATTTTCTGGCACATGAATCTGAATAAATATAGCTGCCTAACTTGTCAAAGACTTCGTATAAGTTATAAAGTTATTGAGAGAGAGAGAGCGAGAGAGCGAGAGATGCTGTCTGTTGCAATAATTGTCTCTGAAAGTTATGCCTGTATATATTGTGTATATGTATACACAATCCCGATTCCAAAAAAGTTATGACACTGTACAAATTGGGAGTAAAAAAGGAATGGAATAATTTACAAATCTCATAAACTTATATTTTATTCACAATAGAATATAGATAACATATCAAATGTTGAAAGTGAGACATTTTGAAATGTCATGCCAAATATTGGCACATTTTGGCCGGAAAAGTTAAATGTACATATAAGGAACAACTGGAGGACCAATTTGCAACTTATTAGGTCAATTGGCAATATGATTGGGTATAAAAGAGCCTCTCAGAGTGGCAGTGTCTCCCAGAAGTCAAGATGGGCAGAGGATCACCAATTCCCCCAATGCTGCGGCAAAAAATTGTGGAGCAATATCAGAAAGGAGTTTCTCAGAGACAAATTGCAAAGAGTTTGAAGTTATCATCATCTACAGTGCATAATATCATCCAAAGATTCAGAGAATCTGGAACAATCTCAGCGTAAGGGTCAAGGCCGGAAAACCATACTGGATGCCCGTGATCTTCGGGTCCTTAGACGGCACTGCATCACATACAGGAATGCTACTGTAATGGAAATCACAACATGGGCTCAGGAATACATCCAGAAAACATTGTCGGTGAACACAATCCACCGTGCCATTTGCCGTTGCCGGCTAAATCTCTATAGGTCAAAAAAGAAGCCATATCTAAACATGATCCAGAAGCGCAGGCGTTTTCTCTGGGCCAAGGCTCATTTAAAATGGACTGTGGCAAAGTGGAAAACTGTTTTGTGGTCAAACTAATCAAAATTTGAACTACTTTTTGGAAAACTGGATTTTTATTGGTCAACATGTGAACTAATCAAGTATAATCAATGTGAATCTAGCCATTTCTGTATCAAGTTATTCTACTGTTATATTCATGCATTTGCCTGTGTGAGAATGGAATGTGCAGACAAGGACAACCCAAGTTGTTATCAGCGCTCAGTTCAGAAGCCTGCATCTCTGATGGTATGGGGTTGCATGAGTGCGTGTGGCCATGGGCAGCTTACACATCTGGAAAGGCACCATCAATGCTGAAAGGTATATCCAAGTTCTAGAACAACATATGCTCCCATCCAGACGTCGTCTCTCTCAGGGAAGACCTTGCATTTTCCAACATGACAATGCCAGACCACATACTGCATCAATTACAACATCATGGCTGCGTAGAAGAAGGATCTGGGTACTGAAATGGCCAGCCTGCAGTCCAGATCTTTCACCCATAAAAAACATTTGGTGCATCATAAAGAGGAAGATGCAACAAAGAAGACCTAAGACAGTTGAGCAACTAGAAGCCTGTATTAGACAAGAATGGGACAACATTCCTATTCCTAAACTTGAGCAACTTGTCTCCTCAGTCCCCAGACGTTTGCAGACTGTTATAAAAAGAAGAGGGGATTCCACACAGTGATAAACATGGCCTTGTCACAACTTTTTTGAAATGTGTTGATGCCATGGAATTTAAAATCAACTTATTTTCCCTTAAAATTATACATTTTCTCAGTTTAAACATTTGATATGTCATCTATGTTGTATTCTGAATAAAATATTGAAATTTGAAACTTCCACATCATTGCATTCTGTTTTTAATCACAATTTGTACAGTGTCCCAACTTTTTTGGAATCGGGTTTGTGTGTGTGTGTATATATATATATATATATATATATATATATATATATTGGTCACTCGATTCATTTAGCTTAATTTTGTGTTTAGATTTAGATGATGTAATAGACAGGGTTTGGTTGACATGTTTCATGACTAAAAATGAGAATTGTGTTAAGTGTTAAGAGGTCGTAGTTAGAACACTTAAAGGCTCTGTCCCAAATGGTGCACTTCATGTGGACTTTCGGTCTCGTGTACTTAAATTGCGAGTGCTCGCCGAGTCTATGAGTCCGTAGGCCATCCCATTCAGCATTTTATCGCTCTGAAGTGTGCTCAGCAGCGCCCCCTTTGTACCCTTGAAGCGGTCTTCCGCGAAGCCCGCATAGATGCAGGCTCCGCACACTTTAACCACCCAGGAATCCTTGCGAAATGCCAATCAGACAACGGATGGGAGGAGATTTGGCTCAAGAGCAATTGATGACATGGCTGAGAAGAAAATATTTAAGTGTAGGTATCATTATGGTTTTTATGACCTAGGTGTACATTTTACCAGTTGTTACCTACAGTTTATACAAAAATTATGGTCATTGACCAGTGGTTGATATCTCAAACATAATAATAGCGTGTTGAATAATACGATCGCATTATGATTCATTAAATAAATAGAACCAAATATCAGATCTTTACTGAGTCATATGTAAACCTAGTATTCATATTTAAACCTGTAAATCAGGGATAGGCAACTCCGATCCTGGAGGGCTACTATCCTGCAGAGTTTAGCTTCAGCCCTCATAAAAACTCACCTGCCTGTATCTATCTAATAATCCCGAAAACACTGATTGCCTTGTTCAGGTGTGTTTAATTAGGGTTGGAGCTAAACTCTGCAGGACCGAAGTTGCCTATCCCTGCTGTAAATTCATCTGAAACTCACGCACATGTTTATTATGTGTTAAAATTGTAATCTTAGTTCAAATGGAACATAGGCAGCATATTCCCCGAACCTGCAGCTCCTGTCAAAAAACAACCAGACCATTATTTCCGGCGTGACGATCGAGTCTGTCCCAAAAATACCTCTCAATACACCCTTGTGGACTCCTGCCAAGGGCCCTATAGGTCTGCACTACATGACATCACCAAAGTGTGGACTCTGAGGAAGTCCACAAGTCCGGAGTGTGCCATTTGGGACAGGGCCTTTGTTGAATGCATCAGACAAGATGACGAAGAAGTGCTTGTCATGAGTCCGGACCCGGTGTTTCTCCCTCTCACCAGCAGAGGGCGCCATTTCCCATTCTCCCGGACTCATTTACCTTTACTCCACACACCTGTTTACCCACTCACACACACACACACCTGGGGTCCCCAATTTCCGTCAGGTTTATGTGACATACCCGGGTATGTTTAAGAGTAAGTAAGTGGATAACCTCAACTTTCGGTTCCAAAAATGGAGGTAACTTTCAGGGTATGTTAGTAGTCATAGCAACTCACTCTCTGATACTTAACCTGCTCCGGAGCAGGTTATGTTCCAGGGTTAGTTCCACTTCAGCGAGCCTTCAGTGGGCGTGACAGATAGCGCACAGCATTATATAATATTACAATATGTAATATAGCTTATTATATATATATATATATATGTATATATATATATATATATATTTTGATATGTTAATGAGGAAGCACTAATATAAGTAATAAATAAGGTGACATTATTCTAATATGATTATTTCTTTTATTGCCATATATAAGAGTTATCTGTATAAATTATAAAACACTATGACAAGGTAATGTTTAACTTATAAATATTTATTTATTTTATTTATTACATGTTATATTATCTCACACATGGATTTTCTATAATGTCTAAATTCTAAATTGTCAAAATACATATCTGATATGACTTAATATATAATTAGCATAAAACAAAAAATATAATTCACATTCTCAAGTATTAAAGATTACATGAAAAAAAAAAAATCACGGTCATCCATTAGGTGGCGATATGCACTAAGCATGTAAACAACTAATGACAAAAGAAGAAGAAAGAAACAGCTTGGCGCGCTTTTTTCTTAGCGTCCGTTTCCATAGTGACTCGTCGATTCGTCGCTCTGTTGAGAATGTCTTGAGTCTTAATCAGGAACATACTCTGAGTTGAATGAACTTACTCCCGGACGCATTTTTGGAACCACATGCCTCGAGTAAGCAAGGTTTTGGGGTTAATCAACCGAGAGTTCAGGGTTTAGTTCACGGTAAGTTAACATTTCACCTAAGAATACACCCCTGGTGCCCATTGTCACGGACTATATATTTTCCTCTCACTCACCACTCTGCCTGGCTGAATTAATTGTTAATTGTGATTTGTATTTCGAGTGCTAAGTGTCTCTCTATTTATGGATGTGATGTTGACGAGCTGTGATCAAGTTTGAACCTGTTTTGTTTTGCCTTGTTGGCCTTTTTGTTTATTAAAGAGGAGTTCTAACCTGCATTTGGACCCAGACCTTGTTTTTTTCCATGGTGTTCACTTACCGTGCTGTGACAGAGCTGCTGTAGCATTAAGTTTTCGCAAGTTATTACACATGCACCTGAATAATTATGTATGTAAATATATGTTACAATTATGAAAAGTTTTTATAATAAATTGCTGACAATACAATACTGGACAATGATGTAATCTGCAGAATTTACATTTCAATTATGAGACTACAGTGTTTCCCATACATTGAGTGTGGATGTTTTTATATCACTGTATTTCTGAAGTTAACTGACTGTCTTCAGAAAATTGGATGTCATTTTCATTTGTCATTGCATGTAATGTCTGATAAAGCAGTGTTTGTGAGTTGAACGCTGCTTTGTGTACAGCTGTTAGTGCAGAAACCTTGATCTCTACCACTCAAGCAGTACCTCCTGCTGGCAGATGATGAATTTGGATATATATGCCATCACAAAAAGAGTCTAAGTCTGTGGGAATCACTGGACTATGGCATAAATAAATTCAACTGTATAACAGTTTCACTGCAATTCACGTTATAATGTTAGAATTAAAGAACAATAAACATAATACATATGCACTTATATGAAATTTTTTTTTAAGTGGTTTTTTTTTTAATTTGTTGTTTTTGTTTTATGTAAAATGTGTTTTAGGAATAAAAAAAATAAAAATGAAATCAATGACATTACCACTCTAATATGTCTTGCGATATCCGTGCATGCAAAGGTTCTATGCGATCCTCTTGCCCAATATTCTCAGGGTCTGTATCAGGCTCAAATTGATATGGCAATATTGATGCCATCCTTAACTATACCGGAGCAGACAGAACTTGCAGCTGTGGCAAGGGGCGGCGCAGTACTGAAACACCGTCTAAGCCAGGGGTGTCAAACTCATTTTGGTTTGAGGGCCGCATACAGCTTAATCTGATCTCAAGGGGGCCAGACCAGTAAACTCATAGCACAATTACATAGAACTAACAATAAGTCCACTTTTTTCTTTGTATTAGTGCAAAGAAGTAAATTATAAAAAATCTTTATACTAAATGAATTGTCCTTTTACAAAATATATTATGAACAACCTACTGTAAGTAGTATGTGCAATTTCAACAACACTATTACTCAGTTTAACATTTATTTAAGTGCATTATGCTGATCACAGTTGTTGTACAATGTTGCAAAACATTTAGTCACAGATTTGTGGAACTTAAAAACACTGTCCTGCATGTTAACACAAATCAAACATCAAAATATAGAAATTATTTAAAATCCATTTTCCAATTCTGGGAAGCAATTCTGAACACATGAATTGACTCCACACACTTAAAATCTTAAGTGACAGCTGTTTTAAACAGAAAATATTTGTAAAATTTGCAAATTTATACATATGTATGTTTTTTTTTAAACAGAGGTTTTTTTTTTGTTTTTTTTTTAAGTAAACAAATTTACTTTATCAATTTGCCCCTGAAACTTGGCATCTTTTAGCCTGCACAAGTGCATCAATATCAGGCATCATGTCCTGAGTAGTAGCCAATTTTAGAATCTCATTTAACTGCTTATCTGTGAGCTTTGAGCGCAGTTTCGTTTTATTAATGTTCATTACTGAGAAAATTTGCTCACAAAGGTAGGTAGTCCCAAACATGCACAACATTTTTGTAGCCAGTTCTATTAATTTGGGATAGCCTGGCAGGAGATGCTGATAAAATGTGTCTAAGCCCACAGAGGCAAATTTTTCCTTCAATTCTACAGTACATCACACTTCAAATCAATTATTTCAAGTTGCATGTCAACGGGCACATCAGAAACTCAATCAGAATCAGAAAAACTGCGAATTCGGTCTCGAGTTCGCTAAAGACCTGACACCGTTTCTCAAACTCCCTCAGCAACCCTGAAATCTTATCTTTGTACTGTCTCACGTCAGGATTAATGCTTGCTGTGCACACATCTCTTAGACAGATAAAATGAGCAGGGTCACCGCTTGCCATCTGCGTCTCCCATAACGTGAGCTTTAACTTGAATGCACGTATGCTGTCATAATACTGTGTTACAATTTTTTTGCGTCCTTGCAACCTTTTGTTCAGATTATTCAAGTGCTCTGTAATATCAACCATAAATGCAAGGTCCTGCAGCCATAGTGGGCACTGTAATTCCTTAACAGGTTTACCTTTTCCCTTCATGAAATGTCCAATTTCCCCACGTAGATCAAAGAAGCGCTTCAGCACGGCACCTCTGCTTAACCATCTTACTTCAGTGTGGTATGGCAGACCATGGGTAATGTTACAGTCACTGAGAAGGCTGTCAAACTGACGATGATTGAGACCTCTGGCTAGGATGAAATTAACAGTTCAGACAACCACCTCCATGACGTGATCCATTTTTAACGACGATGCAAAATGCAATGAAATGTCCAAAAATCACCCCCTCCATTTGCGGCTTGTACTTTCTCTCTGAGCTTTGTCACAACAACTGCCTTTTCCCGATCATTGACGGCGCACCATCTGTAGCCAGGCTTACGGCGCGGGACCAGTCCGCCCCGACTCTGTCCAGCGCTCCAACGACGGAGCAGAAAATGTCCTCAGCTGTTGTGGTGTCGGTCATAGGCACCAACTCAAGAAACTCCTCTGTGACAGTCAAAGTCTCGTCAATTCCACGAATGAATATGGCCAGTTGAGCGACATCCATAATATCGGTACTCTCATCAATTGCAACAGAAAATGCCAGAAATGACTCCACTTTGCGTTTCAGTTGGCTGTCCAAAACTGCTGCCAAAATCCTGTCTGCCACGGTATTTCTCGTCAAGCTAATATTGGCAAAAGCTTGTCGCTTTTCTCAGGACACACAATTTCGGCAGCCTTCAACATGCAATTTTTGACGAACTCCCCCTCACAGTACGGCTTTGATGCTAATGCTATTTTGCTAGCAATTAGGTAGCTTGCTTTCACTGCAGCATCACTGCCCTCTAGGCTCCGGGTGAAAAACAGATTGCTGTTTCCTCAGACCCACCAACATTTCATTTACCTTCTGTCTTCTCAGTTCTCCGTGCAAGTTGTTGTATTTTTCACCATGCTGAGTTTCATAGTGGCGCCGAATATTATATTCCTTAAGCACCAAAACTTGCTGAGTGCACACCAGGCACACTCTGTATCCACTTTTCTCTTTTTTTGACAAAGACATTTCGCTGATGAGGGTGCCAGGGCCAACAGAAAAGCGGGAAAACTGATTGAACCAAACGCCACTCAGACCCTGAAGCTCAGTGCTACCATCTGCTGTTAGGTCCGCCAAAAATGAAAATGAATTTTTTTCATATTGCAGATTTATCCCCCGGGCCGGACTGAACCCCCTGGCAGGCCGGTTCCGGCCCGCAGGCCGTAAGTTTGACACCCCTGGTCTAAGCTGTTCGCCAATCACAATGCACTGGGACAGCTAATCAATCACAACACATTTTGTTTTTCGGAAGGCAGGCCTTCATCAAACCCGGAACTAATCAAGCCGTTTGTGCCAGGCTGGGGAGAAAGGTACTGTAATAATGTAAATGATGTCAAAAATAATGCATTTTTCGAACCTCCAAGCATGAGAGCATGTACTAGTACCACCCCAAAACAAAATAAAGATTTTGTAGAAGAGCACAATAGGACCCTAATATTATTTCCCTTCCGGGGTAATTCGAACTGTGTCCTCTAGCGGTCACTATGGGGAACGCCTTCAGCGTGATCGGTGTTTGAAGCAAACATCTAAACACGACAATAACATTGGCTGGCGAAAGCCTATGACCTCACTACCATCGCAACCACTGTATAAAAGGGTGCAGATAGAACACATCATCCTCTTCTTCATCTTCAGGTACTGTTTTGTTTGAAGCATGCATCCTGGTAAGAACGCTGTTTTTTCTTTATTATTATGGTGAGCACTAGTAAGATGTTTAAGAAGTGTGCTGATCCGTGTCCTCGTTGTTTGACACCTGACACACGATCTTTGTGTCTTGTGTTTGGTTGGGCACCATACAGAATTTATTAACGAATGTGCTGATTTTATATCCAAGGTAGTGCTGACTGCAAAAAGGTTTTAATTGTTGGCGATTTTAATATCCATGTTGATAATGAAAAAGATGGATTGGGATCAGCAATCACAGACATTCTGAACTCTATTGGGGTTAGACAACATTTCTCAGGACCTACTCATTCTCGAAATCATACTCTAGATTTAATACTATCATATGGAATTGATGTTGATGGTGTTGAAATTATGCAGCCAAACAATGATATCTCAGATCATTATTTAGTCTTGTGCAAACTTCATATAGCTAAAACTGTCAATTCTACTCCTTGTTACAAGTATGGTAGAACTATCACTTCTACCACAAAAGACTGCTTTGTAAGTAATCTTCCTGATTTTTCCCAATTCCTTAGAATATCCAAAACTTTAGAACAACTTGATGATGTAACAGAAATTATGGACTCCCTCTTTTCTAGCATTTTAGATACAGTTGCTCCTTTAAACTTAAGGAAAACAGTCTGACACTGTGGTATAGTGAGCACACACACACTAAAGAGAGCAGCCTGGAAAATGGACTGCAGCTGGAGGAAAACAAAACTAGGGAAAGTAACCTATCCTACAGAAAAGCATTAAAAACTGCTAGATCTGATTACTTTTCATCTCTTTTAGAAGAAAACAAACATAACCCCAAGTATTTATTCAATACAGTGGCTAAATTAATGAAAAATTAAGCATCAACAGGTGTTGACATTTCCCAATAGCACAGCAGTAATGACTTTATGAACTACTTAGGGGTAGCTGTGGCCTAATGGTTAGAGATTTGGACTTGTAACCCAAAAGTCACAGGTTCGAGTCTCGGTGCTGGCAGGAGTTGTAGGTGGGAGGGAATGAATGAACAGCACTCTCTTCCACCTTCAATACCCATGGCTGAAGTGCCCTTGAGCAAGGCACTGAACCCCCAGTTCCACCCCGGGCGCTGGATATAAATGCCCACGTGTGTGTTCACAGTGTGTTCACTGCTCACTGTTGTGTGTGTGCACTTGGATGGGTTAAATGCAGAGCACCAATTCCGAGTATGGGTTACCATACTTGGCAAATGTCATGACTTTCACTTTCACTTACTTTACTTCCAAGATCGATACTATTAGAGATAAAATTGTAACCATGCAGACTTCAGCTACAGTATCGCATCAGATAGTGTGCTATAGATCGCTTGAGGAAAAATTACACTCATTCTCTACTATAGGAGAGGAAGAATTGTATAAACTTGTTAAATCATCTAAACCAACAACATGTATGTTAGACCCTATTCCATCTAAGCTCCTAAAAGAGGTGCTTCCAGAAGTCATAGATCCTCTTCTGACTATTATTAATTCGTCATTGTCTTTAGGATATGTCCCCAAAACCTTCAAACTGGATGTTATTAACCCTCTCATCAAAAAAACACAACTTGACCCCAAAGAACTAGTTAATTACAGACTGATCTCAAATCTCCTTTTCTGTCCAAGATACTAGAAAAGGTAGTATCCACACAATTATATTCCTTCTTAGAGAAAAATGGTATCTGTGAGGATTTCCAGTCAGGATTTAGATCATATCATAGTATTGAGACTGCTCTAATAAGAGTTACAAATGACCTGCTCTTATCATCTGAGCATGGTTGTATCTCTCTATTAGCGCTATTGGATCTTAGTGCTGCGTTTGACACTACTGACCACAACATTCTTCTGAATAAACTAGAAAACTTTGTTGGCATTAATGGAAGTGCATTAGCATGGTTCAAATCGTCCTTATATGACTGCCATATAGCAGTGAATGAAGAGGTATCAAATCGGTCACAAGTGCAGTATGGAGTACCTCAAGGCTCAGTACTAGGGCCGTTACTCTTCATGCTTTACATATTACCCTTGGGAGATATCATCAGAAAACACAGTTTTAGCTTTCACTGTTATTCTGATGATACTAAGCTCTATATTTCTTCACTGCCCGGCAAAACATATCAGTTTGAAAAACTAGCAGAATGCATAGTCACTGTCTAAGACTTGATGGCTGCTCTGTCAATTCTATTTCAGAACCAGCCACTATCAATAAAATCTGGCTGCGGGCGCTGGCACCGACCGACCACTGCTCTAGAGGGTTGCTTATATGCATGCTGCTCCCAAGGTGAGCATCTGAGTTCCCCTCTTTTTTCTGTGAGTCGAGTCCTCCCCTCCCTGGAGCTCCATGAGTTCTTATGGTTGAGTTAGCTGTGCTCCCTCAACTCTAGAGGGCCTCTTATGAGCACACTACTCCCAGGGTGAGTGTCTGAGTTCCCCTTTTATTTCTGAGAGTCAAGTCCCCCGTTCCCAGGGGCTCCGTGAGGCAGCCATATCAGGTTGTTAGGCTGTCTTTGGCTCCCTCTTAGGCTGCTCTCATGGTTGAGTTCAGCAGTGCTCCCCTCACTCTAGAGGGTCACTTATGAGCACGCTACTCCCAGGGTGAGTGTCTAGCTCCCCTTTTATGTCTGACAGTCGAGTCTTCCACTCTCTGGAGCTCCATAAGTAAGGATAGGCCTTTTCATGGCCTCTTAATGGCACTAAGTGCTTCCTGAAATCCATTTCTATGGTAAGTGCACACGCAATGCATACTGTGCACTTTCTAAAATCCGTTTTGGTAAGGGTCATGCATGGTAGGTTCCAAACCATTTCTTAGAGTTGTTCAGGCCCCGGTTCTTACCTTGGGCCCCTCTCTAATGATGTTGATGGTTCCCATCTTAAGAGAATGAAATTTGAAATTTCCATGTCAGGTACTATGAAGTCTTCCCTTGCATTTTTCAGTGATCTGAGACTCTGGTTCGGCAGACAGGTAAATGTTTTAAGCCTGCCTGGGAGAGAAGGGATTGTTTTTTTAGGTGATGGGTCGGGGTCTGGTAATGAAATAACCCTAGACTCCTGGCTATATCCCCTTAAAAGAATCACACTATTTGGGCATGTAGCTCAGGCCTTTGGCCGAAGGGGATATCATCACTGGCAGCTGCTTAAGGCGACCAAGGGGCATCTTCCCTGATTAGGTAGAGTTGATACTCAGTGCTCGCCTTGGTTCTTGGCATGCACTCCCCTCAGCATAGCAGCATGGGTATTTCGTTCCCCATAGCAACCCCTAGAGGATGCAGTTTGAGTTCCCTTGGAAGGGAACATCTCAGGTTACACATGTAACCATGGTTTTTATGAGAAGGGAATGAGACACTGCCTTTCTCTACTTGCCATGCCTTAGACGTAAGTTTCAGATGAAGAAGCGGATAACGTGTTCTATCAGCGCCCTTTTATACTGTGGTCGAGACTGTAGTGATGTCACAGGCTGTTGCCAGCCAATGCTATTATCGTGTTTAGATGTTTATTTCAGACACCGGTCACGCCGAAGGCATTCCCCATAATGACTACTAGAGGACACAGTGCAAATGTTATTGCATTTACTAACAGAAACGAACAATGAGCAATGTATTTTCATAACATTTATTAACCTTTGCTAATGTTAATAATAGGGCTGTCAAATGATTGATCAATGTTAATTGTATCCAAAATAAAAGTTTTGTTTACATAATATATGTATGTGTACAGGGTATATTTATTATGTATATATAAATACACACACCATAAATTATATATTTAGAAAATATTTACATGTATATACATTTATATATTTATATTCTTTATATTTTATATTATATATAAAATATATTTTAATATGTAAACATAACATATTCTTCGTAAATATATACATGCATGTGTGTGTATTTATATATACATAATAAATATACACAGTATACACACATATATTATGTAAACAAAACTTTTATTTTGGATGTGATTAATCGTGATTAATCATTTGACAGCCCTAGTTAATAATAATAAATTTCATCACATTCTGAGGAAATTTAATAAATACAAGAATTTCCGTATCGATTTTTTACAGGTGTAAAACAGGTGTTCACTCATATCTTGAATTGTTTGAAATGTTTTCATCGTTTGTGTTGGGTTTTAGGGTTAAAGGAAATGTATGTAAATTAACAGATAATGTCCTAAACTATAAAAATAAATCAGTAGTTTTTTCAAAAATAATTTTGGTAGCTGTGTTTGGCAGAATAATTTTGTAAAAACAAAAACAAACAAACAAACATTACCTTTAACATATACTGACAACCACCATAATAATGCAGGTGGAAAAAGAGAAACCCACATGAAGAATCAAAATTCAGCACAAACAGCTTTTCCACAAGCTGAAGTATATACTAGTATGGTGCACAGAGTCATTCACACAGACAAAAAACATCATCATGGTAACACATGACACTTAAATAATCCAATAAACATCCATTAGAAGATGTACCATAAAACCCTAATGTACATAACTGAAAAAATAAATAAATAAATAAAAATTAAGAAACATGATTATTTAAACAAACTACTTTAAAATGTGTAGTGTCACACAGAGAATTCTGGGAATATCAGTTTAAAGTTTTTGACTAAATTATACTAATATATTATTATATAGATTATTATAGTAATAACTTTTTTTTTTTTTACTTCTAAAAACTGTACAATGGACAGAATATTACTGTAATATTACATTAAATGTCTGGTTAGATCTTTTACAGTTTTTCCCTGTATATAGTACTGTTAACAGGTTTTTTAAATATTTTATAGTTAAAATTAGTCATTTTTTCAGTATAGCAGAAAATTTGCAGTAACTTTTCTGTTTCTTAAAAGTTTTTCTCTTATATGGTTTGCCTATTCAGAGTGCATTAACTAACGTAAATTTATCAGATAGTTTTAGGTCTATCAGTAAATGCTGAAGTTAACATTAACCAAGATTAATTGATGATGTGGAAGTAATGTTCATTGTTTGTTCATGTTAACTAAAATAGTAATGTTAACTAATGTTAAGCAATGAAACCTTGTTGTAAAGTGTTACCATAATTCCTTAAGGATCAGTTGTAGTTAACAGAGACAATTAAATATATAAGGTAGTGTAATGTCTGTTTTGGGTTTTGTTTCATGTTCATGTTTTCATGTCTTTTATTTTGTTATTGTTTGATTTTGCTGTTTGTGTCATGCTTCCCTTGCCCTCATGTATCTCTGCTTTGTATATGTGTCCTGTTCTCATTGTTATTGTCTGGTCATGTGATTATCAGTTCTGTTTGTTCTCATTGGTTGCTTTAGTCATGGTCCTTGTTCCCATTGGTTTGTTCTTGTCACATGACCCTCATTGTTTGTATAAGTAGTCATGTTTTTGCCATTTTGCTTTGTTGTGTATTAACATAATGTTGTAACCTGCTGTCGGTGTGTTTAGTCTGTTCATGCCACATCAGTTCTGTTCTAGTCAAGTTTGTGTGTCTGGTTTGGATTTTAGATTACACCTTTGTATATAAACTGCACTTGGGTTCATCTACACTCGCCTTCAGTGGACTGTTCGTTACAGAATACACAACCGCCAACCATAATCCCAGCAGTTTCACGCCTCCTCTGCCTTCGTCAAGGTCATCAAGCCATTGAGGACTATGTGGAGGACTTTTGTGGTTTGTGTCATCCTGTGGCTTTCAATGACGTTGCGCTTAAAGACATTTTTTCCGAATAGGTTTAAATGAACCTATTCATTCTCAGTTGCCTGGGGGAAAGATTTCTTGGTCACTAGAGGAATAGATTGACCAAGCTCTTTTGCTGGCTGGTTCATCATTTACTGTGGGGATTGCGGATGAGGAACACTGCAATCCTGCAGTAGCTACCATGCCTGCCAAGCCAGAGTCTGCTCATGTCATGTCTGTGATTCCAGGACCTGCTCACCACATGCCAGGGTTTGTTCACATCATGCCTGCTACGCCAGAGCCTACTCACATCATGCCCGTTTCTCAAGAGATTCTCCACAACATGGCCGTTATTCAAGAGCTCCGTTGCAAAATGGCTGCCACTCAAGAGTCTCTTCGGAAAATGGATAATCTTCCAGAGTCTCGTCACGCCTCGGCTGAACTTCCAGAGTCTCGTCACGCCTCGGCTAATCATCCAGGGTCCCGTCACGAGATGGCCGCCACTCCAGGGTCCCGTCACGAGATGGCCGCCACTCCAGGGTCCCGTCACGAGATGGCCGCCACGCCAGGGTCCCGTCACGAGATGGCCGCCACGCCAGGGTCCCGTCACGAGATGGCCGCCACGCCAGGGTCCCGTCACGAGATGGCCGCCACGCCAGGGTCCCGTCACGAGATGGCCGCCACGCCAGGGTCCCGTCACGAGATGGCTGCCACGCCTGAGTCCCCGGCCAAGATGGCCGCCACGCCTGAGTCTCGTCAAGTCTTGGCAGTCACTGAGACTGTTCCCGTGGCCTCAGTACTTCTAGTAATGGCAGTCACCATTTTGAGCCTGTGGCCCCCTCACTGCGCTCCAGAGACTTTTCCTGTCCACGAGCTCTCTGCCTGTCCTGTCACAGCCAAGGAGGCCATCCTCGAGCTCTCTGCCTGCCCTGTCACGGCCAAGGAGGCCGTCCACGAACTCACTGCCTGCCCTGTCACGGCCACGGAGGCCGCTCATGAACTCACTGCCTGTCCTGTCTTGGCCACGGAGGCCACTCATGAACTTGTAAATAAACTGCACTTGGGTTCACTCGCCTTCAGTGGACTGTTCGTTGCAGGTAGATACATACTGTACATGCATGATGATTTTTTAGAAATTGAACAAATTGGATGACGTAGATTTTGTTGTAAATGGTAACATTTACTTTTGGGCTACTTTTTGTAGTTCAAAAATGTGGCAAAATTTGTTATGTCCTCAAAATGCACAAATTATAGGCTAATATAACATTTAAAATAGAAAATTATATACACACTTTATTCATAATAATGAAAGTGTCTGGCAACTGTAAATCTCAACAATGGTAACATGCAACTTGCAATGTTGCAGCAAAATCTGCAACTATAATCAACTATGAATACCCCCTAAACCCATTTCACATGCTTTTTAGCCTAATCAGATGAAATGTGATCTGATTTGACCATAGCTGCAAAGCATGCTGGGTAAGAAGCAGTGCCACAGTGCTGAAAAACAAACAACAACAACAACAAAAAAAAAAACACAATGGGTTCCAGCATCTTCAGTACTTGAGACCATAATGACAGATTATTGGAAGCACAGCAACAGCAAAGCCTGTACATCTCAACATCTCATCTCTTGCATCTCATTGGACTTTTTTGTGGCGCATCTGTCTGGAATGGGGACATCTCATATTTGTAATATCATCATGATATATGCTGATGGATTTAAGCCTTTAAGGATTTTGCAAATGCTGTGGTGGGGCTGTTCTCTCCTCCTTATTATCAGATCTGCACCTGTTACTCAGTGATAGCTGCCCCTGGAACATATGTGGTGGGGCTGTTCTCTCCTCTTTATTATCAGATCTGCACCTGTTGATACTAGATATATATATATATATTATAGTGTATATATATATATATATATATATTATATTATATATATATTATATTATATATTAATATATTATATATATATATATATAGTGTATATCTATATATATAGTTATCAGTTTTGTATGATATATATATATATATATGTGTGTGTGTGTATATATATATAATATATATATATAATATATATATATATATATATTATATCTATATATATATATTATATATATATATATATGGTATATATATTATATTAAAGAATATTATTGGTCTCTGAGTGTGTGTGTGGAACTTGTGTGGTGTTTGTGTTTAACGTGTGTGTGTGTGTGTGAGAGAGAGAGAGAGATCCACTAATAAAGTGTGTTAGGGTGTGTCTGATTCACAAATGGACAAGCTCTCACTAATCACTCTTTCACTGTGGTGGGTTCATGTCATGGGATCAAAGGAGATGAGACGCTGATTACGATGAGAGGAGGAGGGGAGAGGAGGAAGCTGGAGGTGTGTGTGTGTGTAAGGAGGGATGTCCTGCGAGATTGACGTGATTTGATCCATTTTGTGACAGATGCCATACGATATATAAGCACAGCATCTTAATATTCCTGAATTACTTGGACGAAAGGACCCCAGAAACACCCATTTCAGAAGAGCAAACCTCCAAAGACACATGTAAGTCCAAAAACTCTCACAGATTTAACCAACAGATGTATATATTAAATGAAATGTTCTCATTTTTAAAGTGAATTTCTCAGCAGAAATTGTTCATTCAAGTAAAGATATTGGTCACACTTTGAGGTCCAGTATTTATAAAGGTGAAACGAATTTATTGTTTTGATAATTTTGTGAGGAAAGTTTAGATTACAGGTACTAGTGCACAATATGGACAGTTTCTACCTGATCTGACTTCTACAAATACTTTCAATGGTGTAATAGTTGAGTTTCAAAGTATTTTTTAATTGAATTATGTTTTTGGATTTACCATCAAGCACATTTTAAACTAGAACATGTAGAACATATATTTTCTTTTTATACATTTTAAATATGCAAAAAGTAATTTTAAGAATAAGATTATGTAGAAACTGTTTTGCTCTAGTAATTATATTTATTTTTATATTATACTATACTATATTATATTATTGAGCACCCTGTATCATGTTATATACAGTGCCCTGTATCAGACTCAGCATGCTGCCTGCCGCCTTCATTCAGCCCGTGACTAAGTGCCTGATTGGCTCGCACTTGGGAATGGTCGCTTTCCTGCTGCTGCTAATTCTGTCCGCCACTGAGACCTCTGCACATGGTACCACAGTAGAACACGACCTTCATATCGTCCACAACGTCGATAACAGAAGTAAGTTTTTTTTCCCAAAATCCCAAATCCATTTTTATTTTTTATACCAAACTTTGTATATAAATGATTCTCACCTATGTTATGAAATATATAACAGATTAATTTGATATACTATTTTGCGATTATCACTTTTTTTGTGAAATATATATATGATTGTTTTGATATTATGTTTTGTGTATTTATTTTATGTGTTTTATTTTCATATTAATTTGTTATGGGGCAACATGTAATGAAAAAAGAAGTGTAATAATGGGAGTAATAATTGGAAAGATTTTCATAATAATATCTAATATTTCATGGGAATATTAAAATATAATTTCTTTCCCTATTCATTTGTTGTGTCTTCAAAAATTCATAATAAACATGCTTTAACACCTGGTGTCCTCTACAGTGGACATGTATGAAATCAATGTTGTGTTTCATAACAGAAAGTCAAATTTTGATTAGAAACCCCATAACATTTTTCCTGAGATGTTGATTTATGACAAACAATTGGAAAATTAGTCAGATTTAAATGATCATTACAAAATATCATATTTCCATAAGGATGTTAAATTTGATCACTAAATTAATGTCAGACCAAGGAGAGGGAGTGGTAATGGTGAAACATTCAAACATTTGGTATCTCTGAAAAGCCCTGAATGTGCTCTTTACAGGACATCCAGACTTACAACTGTCACATGTAATATCTCAGAGAAATCACTAAAAATGATGTCCTCTACAGAGGACAAAACTCAGGAGGTTGTCAGGAGGTTATAAAGGTATTTGTAGTACATTAAAATGTACTTTGTAGTCGGCTATCTTTTCATAAACAATTGTAAGCACTGTCATAATATACATTAACATGTAATTTTTTTTGAATTATATAAAATGTTAATTTGATATACTGTTTTGTGTATTTGTGTTTTGTAGTTCTTTTTTGATTACGTAAATGTTATAGTTCATGATATTATTTCATTAGTGATATAATGTTATGGAATTATATATAATTATAGAATGTTATAGAATTTCATTGTGCTTTGAACGTTAACATATATCAATTAAAAACCATTAATATTGCAGATGGCAAGACAAAAGCCATATAATAAATAACAAACCTGTTAACAAACAGGAGACTTATTATTATTATTATAAAAAAATGTTTTACTTTAAAAGTTGGTTTATTTTTGGTGTGGTTTAACCTGATATAGCCAGGTTGATTTGGTCATATTTGGTCATAAAGTACATAAAATGTACATTAATAGAGTGTAATACATTCTAACACTAATAGTGTGAACTATAATGTTGTTTGTTTGTTTTAATGCATCTGTTTAAATGCATTTTATAACTGTGCATTACAAGAACTTATTATAAAACTGATTATAAGACATAATGTATTTAAAAAATCTTTCTAGTTGTTTACCTTATTAAAGTACTATTAAAACTTAAATTAGATTCATGATTGACAACAAACAGACCAAAATAATTCTAGAATATTTACAATATACAAAATATGCACTCTAATAATAACATTTGTCTTGACCTCCCATAATCAGGTCCAGAGATTGACCCGTTCTGGTATGTGGGGCGCGGCGTGAGACCTATCGGGCGGTTTGGAAAGAGACAGATTGGAGGTAGTCTGCAGCCAGTGGTCAAATCTCTGGAGCTCCTGTTGAACACTCTCAGGAATAAGGAGAGCTTGAGGAGTGTGCTTGCACAGGAGGAGTCAGACTGGTTACCATGAGAACTACTATCTACAGCGACCTGCTGCCTGTAATATTTATGCATATTAGTATGTATAACTAATCAGAGTTTTCCTCTTTTCCTTTAGAGTACATATTACAAATGCAATCTATATTAATAAATAAATCAACATATGTATGTATGTTGTCCTCTTATTAGTACTGTAATGGATAATGCAAACTACTGCTCCACAATTAAATTACAATAAAATTGTTCAAATATAATCTACTAAAGAACACAAACATCTCAGAGTCTCTCGAGGAATCCAAACTTTATTCATATTTATTTGAACATTGCTTGTGTCAGAACAAATTTGTTTTGTACTTCATTCAAATGTAAATGGCTTCAGTTTTTCAAATAGAAAAAATACATGACACTGTGAGACATTTTCATTTTCTTGACTGTCCTTTTCATGGGACTTTTTACACCTATAAGAAACGTGATACATGCTTTTATACATAAACATTGCCATAGACAACAACAAGAAGCAGAACCCGTTTGAGAGTGTGACAGCTGAAGAGCTATTAGAGTGACATTAGAGCAAACAGAGTGGAATGGGGAAGATAAAAGAATGGGATAAAGGTGGAATTGTATATTTCATGCTAGTTTTTCTCCATTGGTTTAAAAAAAAGGACTGTTCTGTGGAATATCTTAAGGTACCTAAAAATCTTTCATGCTTTTGCAATTTCTGTTAGCTAAAAGGGCTGTGGAAAAAAACTTGTATCTCTGAACATATTGCGCAGCACAGACAGTCTGTTTAGTCACTCGCTAAGACAATATGACGCAGTATTTGATGTCACAGCTGTAATTCCGCATGAAGATGTGGAGATCCCTGCTTAATAAAATGCATGAAATAAGGAAAATTCAATTATTCATATCAGGTTTCTAATCGATACTGAAAAACAAAAGCTCACCATAGCTCTTAAAATGTCAAATTTAAGCTAATGTGATTTGCACTGTGGTACAGTTTTCCACTAAAAAACTTTTTCCATCAGAAAAAGTACACTGGGAATTACTTATTTTTTTACAGAAACATCACCGATTGTTTTAGATTGAATTTAGATGTTGACTGAATGTCCAAAATTAGCATTTTAAGTATGTAGGTGGATATCTAGGTGGATTGTAATACTAAAGCACTGCTCTGAGAATAACAAATGGGTGTTTCAGATTAATAAAAGTAGGTAATTAATAAAATATGAAATTAGAAGTCAAAAAAGGCCACAACCCAATTTACCAGAGAGCTTCGTACTGAGATGACAGTGATTTTATGTCCAAACTCAAGAGGTCATCGGATATCTGAGGTTGATTCAAAGACAAATATGAATACACAAGGGGGTTACGATTAATGCAAACACACAAACTTATTATATGGCAAGGTGGTTGAGTGCTTTTCAATGGCACTTAACTCTTTTTTTTAACAAAACAAAATAGAGACTAAATCATGAATTTCACCATTATTTTAAATGCAGTTTTGAGCACAGCACCTTAAAGAAACAACTCCAGAAATGATCATCGGAAAAAAAAAAAGATATTCGCTACACATATGAAAATAATAGTGAAAATGCAAATGCAACAGGTCCTGCAGGTATTTTGTGTTTGCTTTCACATAGACATTTCATAAATGTAAAATTTTTACCAAATGTGCTCCATCTTATTCTTGCAATTTAAAAAAAAAAAAAAATAGATCACACTGGTCATCCCAGTCACATTGCCGACATACAGCATACAAATTCAAACATGTACAACACTCAATAAAACATTAGAATAAGAGAATTAGGTGATATCCTAGATTGTACACATTTACCATTGTCCAGCTATCTTACACATACAGTAATTACATGAGTTTACATCTACAATTGTAAGCCTCTGTGATGGTTTGTTGTAGGAGTTTGGTCTCCATTAAGGCAGAGAGGGAGAGAATCGGGGAGAGGGGGTTCGGCGAAAAATCGGCAGCTGTCAGCAGGAAGTGGCCGCCACTGGCAGCAGGAAATGGCCGCCACTTATACATTCTGCCAATAAAACCGGACGACAGCTGTCGCTAAAAACCGGAAATCGGAGGAGGCTGCCAGCGGCAGACAAATAAATAATAATATAAATTTATCATTATTTTTGATACTTATTTAAATACGTATAAAGGTCAGTATTGTATATTATTTGATTGAAAAGGTTTTTCAAATATAAACAAAGAAAAAATATATCTGGCTACGTTAACGTGAAACGTTAATTTCCAGCTGAATGTTTATGTATGAATGCATGCATGTACATCAATGTTTGTGTGAAATAAAGATATGTACACAAACACATTTATATATATATATATATATATATATTTATGAGAGGCACTTACTAGGTGTATGTTGTATATATGTTGTATATATGTTTATTATAAAGGCTATATACACACACCTGCCTAAATGATCAAAAAGAGAGAGGTTTCATCAATTACCCTTTATTTAAAATCATATTTTGCTGTTATATTTTTTACATTTGTAGTATTTCAAGAAACAACTTATATATATTTTTACATTTGTAGTATTTCAAGTATATATATATATATATATATAGATATATATATAATAACATGGTTGTTAAATTTGTAACAGTCTTGGTATGTTGTCAAAGTCAGTGCTATGCAATGTAAACAGTATAAAATACATCCAGTAAGCAAGCAGACGGAAATATCTATCAGAATCACTAACAACAATCCTAAGGTATTTACTGTACAAGACTCTCAGATCAGAACTGATGAGTTATACAGAATTACTCCTCCAGTCACTACAATCACTGCAAAACCCTGGATGGGTGTGCATCTCTCCTCGTTTTCCTCTTCCAACATAGTCAAGTCTCCTTTATTTATATAGTGCTTTTAATAATACAGATTGTGTCAAAGCAACTGAACAGTATTAAATAGGAAAATAGTGTGTGTGAATAATGCAGAAGGACAATAGTAAACACAAATTTTTTAGTTAAAGGCAGTTCATCACTGAATTCAGTGATGTCATCATGCAGCTCATTTCAGTTTAAATCGTATCTGTGCAATAATTTGCAATCATGTCAATGATATTTCTGTAAATGAAGTGTCCCCAACTAAGCAAGCCAGAGGCGACAGCAGCAGGGAACCAAAACTCCATCGGTGACAGAATTGAGAAAAAACCTTGGGTGAAACCAGGCTCAGTCGGGGGGCCAGTTCTCCTCTGACCAGACGAAACCAGCAGTTCAATTCCAGGCTGCAGCAAAGTCAGATCTTTACAGGGGATCGGTCTCTGGGGTTCTAGTTGTCCTGGTCTCCGCTGTCTTTCAGGGCTGTAGAGGTCCTTTCTAGGTGCTGATCCACCATCTGGGCTGGATACGTACTGGATCCGGGTGACTGCAGTGACCCTCTGACTTGGATACAGACTGGATCTGGTGGCTATGGTGACCTCGGAATAAGAGAGAAACAGATTAATATAATTTAAGATGTTAAAATCTATACGATGTTTGATAGGGAGCCAGTGCAGTGTTGACAGAACTGGGCTAATATGATCATACTTCCTGGTTCTAGCTGCTGCATTTTATTATTCATTAGAAAACGGTGACATTAATACCTAAATTGTTTTATTAACAGTAGAAATGAATGCACAGCCATATTAATGATTATTCCCATTGCATTTTGTCATCATGTATCTAGCAGTGATCACATTTTCATGCTTAATTTGCACACCTGGTAAGCAGTTGTTGTAAACCTCATCGCAGGGCTGCAGTGTGTACATTTTGAAGAATTCCTGGCTTGGCTCAGACTTTGTTCTCCATTTTGTTACACCTATATATTGAGATGAGGAGCATAAAAACAGCATTATTACAAAGATAAACATTCAGACATGGCAACTGAGAAATTGAATGGTATGGCACAATTTTAAACCTCTAATCAAATATGTAAAAGAAAATACATACTGTCAAGCCAGCAGAAGTGTGCCCTCTTTCGAAATGAGTCTGTATACACCAGAATTTGGAACAAACCAAAGACAGATTTAATAATGCAGCATCACCCTCCTCCAGAACCACGTGAAGAAGAATTTCCGACAGGACAGCATCTGGCAACTATTGGGCATCATAAACAAAACAAAAAATGTGTCAGTGTCATGGTTTTGTCTCAAGATGCACATCAATAATGTTTTTCTAAGGCATGCTTATAAAAGCTACTTCAATGTTCTATTTTAACTACGGCCTAATCCTGGCTTAATCCAAGCCCTGTCTGTGAAACCAGACCTTAAAGTTATAAGGAATGATGAACAGTTCCATTATATTTTGTATAGATTAAAATAAAAAAATAAAAAAATAAAAAAGACTACCAAGTGTTTTGCATTCACATGCTTAGGACTTCAACTGGAACACAGAACAGTTTTTTCCCCCCATGGAACAGAATTATACAGTATGTAAACCTGAACATAGATACAGTTCTTAAAAGAAGAATTAATAAGTTAATGGATATCAGACAATCTCCTGAAAGACTAAACTCACAAAAATATATGGTTAGTTTTGCATGTGTATCTTCTATAATTCCAGTCAAACAACATTCGTTTTTTATTATTCAATAGACTCTGTTAACACATTAACAAACGTTAATATTTAATGGTACGTTAAACGTAATAAATGAAGTTAATGGTAGCCCCCTAACATACTAACAGCAACAATTATACATGATGTAACATTGTATACAAACTACGTATTTCTGCCACTAATTAGATTACATTGAACAATTAAACTAAAGTAGGCAAAGTTACACTGTCGTTCACTAAGATAATTAAAATCAAACTTACAATGCAAAAAATATTCATTACTCTGATCACCAATTTCCGAACTTACTGTTCGATCAATCGCCACCATTACTGAAGCATTTGGCTGCTGTTGTAGTTATATGTGATTGGTTGCGTCCACGTTGGTCGATACTGATTGGCTGCCACCGAGTGGCAGGTCCCGCCTACCTTCCGGCTGCCAGTAATTGCCTTCCGGCTGTCAATGGCTGCCACTTCCTGCTGCCAGCTGCCGATTTTTTTATCTGAACCCTTGCTGGAATCGGGTCCCCTTCTGGAGATAATGAGCTCCAGGGTTTGGTAGAGTTCTAGGGGTCAGAAGTAATATTAACCCTACATGGGTTGTGATCAGGTTTAGGGTCAACAAGTAGCATTAGTGCTGATCAAACTGGAGGACAGGAAGTTAGATCAAGGCAGTGGTGTGGAACAGCCTGATGGTCCTAGTATTCACTGCGGAGTGATATTGAGCCATCCAGCTTATCTAAGAATCACTGAGGTTACATGGCCTCTTGTCACAGCCTCATAGATCCCATCTGTGGCTTGGATTTGACTTCCTTTTTCTCTGTGAAAGGAATTTAAAACACCTTCTTAGAAAATTTACATTTCTTTTAAGGAAATTCATTATTATAATGATATTTTGTGTTAATGTGCAGATGTGTTTAACACTTAGCTCTCTTAGCTGCGCACAGAGATTTACTTTCACATGTACATGAATTGATTACCTTGAATAAGTTATTTTAATAATAGGAGCAATAGTTCACACAAAAATGGAAATGCTTTCATCAGTAACACTTTACAATAAGATACAAAAACGCAATAGTTAGCATGAACAAAAAAAATAAACAATAATAATGTTCATGTAATGCTAATTTCTACATATACACTACCATTCAAAGTTTGTGGTGAGTAAAATTTTTAAAGAAATACTTTTATTCAGAAAGGATGGATTAAATTGATGAAGTTACAGTATAAAAAACATTTATAATGTTACAAAAATGTTCTATTTCAAATGCTGTTATGAACTTTCTATTTGGCAAATAATCCTGAGAAAAATGTTTAACAGTTTCCACAAAAACATTAAGAAGCACAAATGTTTTCAACATTGATCATAATAAAAAAATGATTCTTGAGCAGCAAATCAGCATATTAGAATGATTTCTGAGGGATCATGTGACACCAAAGACTGCAGTAATGGCTACTGAAAATTCAGTCGTAAATCACAAGGAATAAATTAAATTTTTAAATATGTTACAATAGAGAACTATTAATTTGTATAATTTCACAATGTTACAGTTTTTACTGTATTTTTAAATCAAATATGCAGCCTTGAGTATAGCTTTAACAATACTTAATAAATTATTATTAATGTAATTAACTAAAAATACACAATAGCATATCTATAAATTACCAGTAGAATGTCTTGACAAGATATATTTGTTTGAAAATATATAATAAATGCAATTTCAGACAAGCAATAGCTTGAATATCTTTTCTATGGAGAACATTTTTAATTTTTAATGTATAGTTCACTTTAATATTTTTAGGGGCCATAAAGAAAAAAAACTTCAAGGGGACTGCTAAAATATCATGTGGAGCGGCGACTTCTCCTTTATTCAACAATTTATGTCATTTATAAAAATACCTTTTTAACTTTACAAGTACATTTACCCCCCCCCCCCCCCCCCCCCCCATTTACCCCCCCCCCCCTTATAATTATTACAAATATACACAGTATTGGTATTATGGGACACTTCTAAAGTCCCTGCTCACTGTCTATAGAAAAGGGCAGCATGAGCATTCTGAAAACATCTTTTATGTCACACGCGCGCACACACACACACACACACACACACACATATTTTAAGTCACAAGTGATTCACACACACACATACACACAAATCATTCTGGTTTTGAATGACATTAAGGTGAAAAAATAAAAATAGTTTCTTTTTTTTTTTTTGGCAAACAATACTTATAATGTCAACATGTAACACACTGTCTAGCTTTCTAATGTATAAACATGGAATCTGTCCAACACCACAAAAGAGTATTGAGAGAAAATGTTACAACCGTACACTAAACAACCACTTCAGGCCTCAGACAAGCTGGTACCGTCTCCTTCTGTTGGTAGGTTTGTCACTAACAGCTGAACTGGAATAAGTATGTTTGACCTTTGAAGTTGCAGCTAATGTGAAATAAAGGAATCAAGATGAATCATGGTCATATCAATGGTCAGTTCTAAAAAGAAACCCTGTTAATTAGCAGAAAGAAGATGAGGGAGGAAAAGTGATAATACTGCTGGCTGGCTCTCGTTTTTATCTCTAATGGATCCTCTTCTCTTTTCTTCTTACACCTTTTCACTGCTTGCTTATTCCACCTTTCTTTTCAAATCAAAATGCGTGAAATTTTTTGTGTGAAATCCCCCCCCACCCAGCTTAACGTCAGTGGAAGAAAAAAAGTGCTCTTTTCTCTGAACCACATGAAATTGTTGCATCTAGGATGTTAGAAAGTTCAAACCATGATCACAAATACAGCACACATGGTACTGCTCTTATAAGACATGTAAGATTTACACATCTTTGCGTTTCCGAAAAACCGAATAATTCCATGGAAGGCATTGTAGCCTCTTTAGAAATAATTTAAATAGATGAGATTTCACATTAAATAAGACTGGGATGAGAATAATCAATCTGAGTTTCAGACTAATGCTGAAAGACCTCAGCTTTGACAGTACAACTGGGAGATAGATACTTATACTAGATACCAATATGTGACCCTGGACCACAAAACCAGTCATAACTGTCAAATTTTCTGTGATGTATGGTTTGTAAGGATAGGACAATATTTGGCCGAGATACAACTATTTGAAAATCTGGAATCTGAGGGTGCAAAAAAATCTAAATACTGAGAAAATTTAATTTAAAAGTCCTTAGCAATGCATATTAAAAATCAAAAAGATTTCTTTAAAGTTTTAATATGTTTACAGTAGGAAATTAAAAAATATATCTTCATGGAACATGATCTTTCCTAATGATTTTTGGCATAAAAGAAAAATAATATATAAATATAAATAAAATAAATATAATTTTGACCCATACAATGTATTTTTTGGCTATTGCTACAAATATACCTCAACGACTTAGGACTGGTTTTGTGGTCCAGGGTCACATATGTACTGAAATACATATGTACAGTTGAATGGCTTGAAAGCAGGTTTTGCTATAGACAAGCTCAACTTAACATGTAATATCAACCTGGTGAAATATTAGAGCAAATTTAAAGCAGAACACAACTATAAAAATATGGTCTATAGAAATATCTTTATAATCATTATTATTATTATTATTATTTTACTTCCCGTTTGATTTCATTTTATTTTATTTATTCAATCACAGGTTTTCAATGACTGTGGGACCCTGTTTTTATAAATATTTTGGCTAATTTGATAATGCTACCAGTAGAATGGTTAAAAAAAATAAAAAAATAAAATTAATAATAATAATAATAATAATAATAATAATAATAATTTAATAATAAAAAATACATTCAGATTAGTAAAGAGATATATGGAAAGACTTGTCACCCCTTCTGCCATCACTCCTGAAATATTAGTGGATTTGAAACTAAACGACAAAGTCATGATGTTTTGAGTGCTGATTTTCACATCAATGCGCGAAAATATGCAAACCACAAAGAACAAAAAAACTTGGACAACATATGTTTTGACGCATTATATTCAAACTGAATACAGAAGCCAGGGGCTAGTTTGTTAGCGCTACTGTTCCCCACACAGCCATTAATATAACTTTGAAAGATCGGATTATGCACAAAGTGCTATTAGGACAACTTTAGGACTGGTTTTGTCTCCATTGGAGTCTCTATTCTTAAAAAGAAGCCCATCTTGAGATGATGCACTGTTATTAGTTGTGCTCCAATGGAAAAATAGTAAGTCTTACAGGTTTATAATTAAATGAACCTAAAGTGAGAGGTGGGAAATCCCTTAGTACTAAATGTTTGTATGCATGTTCATACCCGATGAGTCCAGTGTCTTGGGGCTGGCAGTGAAAAACATTTAATCAGCAATTCCTAAAATCATATTACCCTAAATCCATTAACACTTATGAGTTCAAATGTATACTGTTGTCTTTTAAGTTCAAAAAGTGTTAAACTGATGGAAAAATCACCATAGGTTTTAGATTTGTACTTGGACAAACCTGGTGCACGCAGATACATGTAGACCTGATGGTTTGAGGGCTTGATATTCCCTGCCTCAGTTTTCTGATCTATGCAAAGAACAGATACATTTCTACATTTTACACTTGAAGTGTTTGTATACGGCATTGATGTGAATTAGGTCATCAAGCAAACACCAAGCCTGAGCTCAGACGCTGTGTGGGGACACCTGGACTTCTAACAATAATGTAGATACTAATAATTAAATAGAAATATACAATTATTGTGAATTTTAATTGGAACTCTTTCTCTTCGGTTTTACCTGTATTCCCAGAGGTAGAAAAAACAGTGAAAGTAAATTACAAAAAAAGTATTGGTCTAGGTTGATATTTTAATTCATTGCTTTGGCTTAGTAGGAAATATTTCTGTAGAGTATGTTTCCAATGGTCAAAAAATTGTGGTTTATCTTCTTAAACCATGAATCCTGGAATTTTATCCATCCTAATGAAAAAAGTATCACAAAACAAAAACTAGAACATTTTTCAGTAGTGAATCCTTACACTTTCCTCCCATCTAAGTGAGGTGTTGGTCCACCTCCTGTGCCTGGGCCTGAGGACATGGTGTTCGGGCTAGGGCCAGAGAAGGGTCATAAACTTTGCCTTCTGGCCTCTCCAAGTAATTCTTCCTGTGGCATTCATGACCTTCAGAACCTCTGTGGGGATGCTGCATAAACACAAGCGGAGGTAACTTGCGGGCTCCATATCATGAAAGACACATAAAACAATGAAACACCACTGACAAAATAGATCATATCAAAACATCTCTCCTCAGCGACGGGCGCAGGGCAAAAAAGGCACGCCCAGGAAGAGCAACAGAAAAGACAGCGCGGGGGCGGCGGCGTCTTACCGAGGCATGTGCGCCCCGCCAGCGCCACCGGGCAGCGCCGAGGAGGGCGCCCAACAGCGGGTCGGAAAGGAAAC